>NC_056732.1:1314397892-1314562892 GCF_019279795.1 Protopterus annectens
CAATAGAATAACAAATTCTAAGTGCTGCCTTTATAGTACTAAAACATGACATCACTTCCTTAAAATCAATTAATAAAATATATTTATATTTAAAAACATAAATATCACAATAATTATTAAAATAATTAAGGTACTCGGTGACTAATCATGTAAGAAATTCATATTTGTACAAAACAAAACATAGCGTAAAGCTCCGCTATATTTTAAAAACATAAATAAACTGAAAAGCTTTTCTTTGTAATAGTACAAATGTGTTGTGCTATATTCTTCATCTAGCACTTGCACCGCTTAGAATATTCTTGCATAATTGTTATTTAATATGTCACTTTGTTCAAATGAGAGTAAACTACTGTTTCAAATGACTAGTAACAGAAAGTTTGTTCACTGTAAATTTCAAGTTCCATAGCTAATAAGAAGCAAAATGTGCGAGACAACCACAGAACTGAATTATTATAAATTGAGACCAAACGTTCCTTTGCAACTTTCGTTGCGTGTATAAATCACTGCAATCTTTTCTCTATACCGTTCAGTTACTAATAACATACGAAGCATACAAAGCAGTGTCAAAACTAGACAGTTGTAAGAGATGATAATATAGACATGAAACATCCCTTTACAATGTTCATTACATATATAAATATGTCACCGTTATCTTTATACTTAAGTACAATTGCCAGAACTAAAGATTAAATCCACAGTATCCAGTTTAAAACAATTTTGCGTACCAATTATGTATTTCCTAGCTAACGAAATGCCATCATACCCAAATTTCTAATTAAGCTTAACTTACTTAAATGTTACTAATAACAAACGGAGCATACAAAGGAGTGTCGAAACTAGACAGTTGTAAGGGATGATAATATAAACATGAAACATCCCTTTACAGCATTCATTACATATATAAATATGTCACCGTTATCTTTATACATAAGTACAATTGCCAGAACTAAAGATTAAATCCACAATATCCAATTTAAAAAATTTTGCGTGCCAATTATGTATTTCCTAGCTAACGAAATACCATCATACCCAAGTTACTAATTAAGCTTAACTTACTTAAATGTTATGGCATAGCTAGAGATAACTATTTTATGCATCATCAAATGTGCAATTATACTATCAGTTCATTATCAAATTATACACTACCTTTTGATACAGGATGTAAAATAATCTAAAATATAAATTAACTAATGACAAAAATGAAAATAAAAATTATGAAATTGTAATCATAATGTGTTATTTGTTATTTAACATGTCATGTATACAAGCAAAAACTCAACTTCCTAGTATAAAAATATCAAAGTAAATATCAATAAAATATGTATCAATTAAGTATACAATGGTATAAAGCACTACTTGCACAATCATACCATATAGTGAATAATCATATGATGTTCCCCTATATATATATATATATATATATATATATATATATATATATACTAAATGGCCTTCTAGGAGTAAGACACAGATGAGAGAGTAAATTATTACAAGTAAGAAGTGTATATTTATCTATAGATATAGCCTATATAGGGTGGAAATAGCAAACATATAAAAATCTATAAATATATATATAAAATATAGCACAATTATGTGTCATGTATACAACGTAGAATGAAGAAAAAGCAACTAAGATATATAATATGCATATGTAATAAAGCATATGCATATATACCTAAACATTCATTGATGTAAAAAAGCTATATAAAATATAACACATTTATAACATAAAATAAAATAAAATAAAATAAAAAGGCAATAATGATGTATAGTGTGTACATGTAATGGAACATATACATATATGCCCAATTACTCATATATGTAGAAGAGCTATATCTTAAGTCTTCTATCTTTCAACATAGGACGAATCGGTATCCTATCATTCAAACCTGGATCTCTATCAGCCCTTAGTCGTATGATCCATTTTGTTTCATTTTGCTCGGTCTGATTGCATATAGGCCCTCTTCTAATAGTAGGGTGATTCACATGCATCACCAGAAATCTAAATGTATGTTCTATAGATGTATTCATAACATGTTTCGATAATGCATTTTTATCTGATTTAATCCTAATATTGTATAGATGTTCCCTGATTCTTTAAGTCGTCTGTCTGTCTTGCCCACATAAAATGCTGGGCAAGACTGACAGATAGCAAGATATACGACATGTGAGGTATTACAATCAGCTTTAGGATAAAACCTAAAAAATTGTCCTGTTGTTGGATGCATAAAACAAGCTGTAGAATCAATCATCTGGCAAAAATTACATTTTTTGCAAGGTTGTGTTACCCCATGTTTTGTGCTTCTAGATATTTGGATATTAGTTCTATTCTACATATATGAGTATTTGGGCATATATGTATATGTTCCATTACATGTACACACTATACATCATTATTGCCTTTTTATTTTATTTTATTTTATTTTATGTTATAAATGTGTTATATTTTATATAGCTTTTTTACATCAATGAATGTTTAGGTATATATGCATATGCTTTATTACATATGCATATTATATATCTTAGTTGTTTTTTTCTTCATTCTACGTTGTATACATGACACATAATTGTGCTATATTTTATATATATTTATAGATTTTTATATGTTTGCTATTTCCACCCTATATAGGCTATATCTATAGATAAATATACACTTCTTACTTGTAATCATTTACTTTCTCATCTGTGTCTTACTCCTAGAAGGCCATTTAGTATATATATATATAGGGGAACATCATATGATTATGCACTATATGGTATGATTGAGCAAGTAGTGCTTTATACCATTGTATACTTAATTGATACATAGTTTATTGATATTTACTTTGGTATTTTTATACTAGGAAGTTGAGTTTTTGCTTGTATACATGACATGTTAAATAACAAATAACACATTATGATTACAATTTCATAATTTTTATTTTTATTTTTGTCATTAGTTAATTTATATTTTAGATTATTTTACATCCTGTATCAAAAGGTAGTGTATAATTTGATAATGAACTGATAGTATAATTGCACATTTGATGATGCATAAAATAGTTATCTCTAGCTATGCCATAACATTTAAGTAAGTTAAGCTTAATTAGTAACTTGGGTATGATGGCATTTCATTAGCTAGGAAATACATAATTGACACGCAAAATTGTTTTAAATTGGATATTGTGGATTTAATCTTTAGTTCTGGCAATTGTACTTGCGTATAAAGATAATGGTGACATATTTATATATGTAATGAATGCTGTAAAGGGATGTTTCATGTTTATATTATCATCCCTTGCAACTGCCTAGTTTCGACACTCCTTTGTATGCTCCGTTTGTTATTAGTAACATTTAAGTAAGTTAGGCTTAATTAGTAATTTGGGTATGATGGCATTTCGTTAGCTAGGAAATACATAATTGGTATGCAAAATTGTTTTAATCTGGATATTGTGGATTTAATCTTTAGTTCTGGCAATTGTACTTAAGTATAAAGATAACGGTGACATATTTATATATGTAATGAACGTTGTAAAGGGATGTTTCATGTCTATATTATCATCCCTTACAACTGTCTAGTTTTGACACTGCTTTGTATGCTCTGTATGTTATTAGTAACTGAACGGTATAGAGAAAAGATTGCAGTGATTTATACACGCAATGAAAGTTGCAAAGGAACGTTTGGTCTCAATTTATAATAGTTCAGTTCTGTGGTTGTCTCGCACATTTTGCTTCTTATTAGCTATGGAACTTGAAATTTACAGTGAACAAACTTTCTGTTACTAGTCATTTGAAACAGTAGTTTACTCTCATTTGAACAAAGTGACATATTAAATAACAATTATGCAAGAATATTCTAAGCGGTGCAAGTGCTAGATGAAGAATATAGTGCAACACATTTGTACTATTACAAAGGAAAGCTTTTCAGTTTATTCATGTTTTTAAAACATAGCAGAGCTTTACGCTATGTTTTGTTTTGTACAAATATGAATTTCTTACATGATTAGTCACTGAGTACCTTAATTATTTTAATAATTATTGTGATATTTATGTTTTTAAATATAAATATATTTTATTAATTGATTTTAAGGAAGTGATGTCATGTTTTAGTACTATAAAGCAGCACTTAGAATTTGTTATTCTATTGGCCTGATGAAGCCTACGGGAGAAAGCGCTTGCCAGATTGTATTTTTCAATAAACTACATTTTTATTTTATATAACGCATTTGTGAATTTATGTCGTTTTCTACATTGCGACTTATTTGGATATGTAAGAAGATACATACGAACCTTGAATGAGAGGAATTGGTCTGAATATATTTGCGGTGTAGTGAAAAACTGCCGATACTGCTGAGATTTTGAATTTACACATTTGGCGCCATTTTCAAGGTTTGATAGTGTGTGTCATTAACAGTTCGTTATGCCACTCTCCCTGTATTAACTTTTTCATCTTTTATAAATACTTGCAGTTATATATGTAAATGTATATATAAAATAAAATCAGTTAAAGACAGAATACTGCAGACAGAAGCAGAAGTTGTACACACACAGAAAAATGTGGTAATTGACTGACATTTTTACTTTCTTTAAATTCAAACTTCATAAAACAAAACATAATACCATTGCAGATGGCTGCAGTGGTTATACTTCAGGACATAAATGTATGCTTTCTTCTTCTTAATAACTGTAAGCATATAAAGAATTTTTTTAAAATGTGCAACTGATCATCTCTCATTAAACTATGTGCTGGTTATTCACTTGACACTACAATATTTAACCCCTCTCCCAACCTCCACTCTAATTAGGGTGTGGTGCTCGAGTGAGTTCAGCCATATTGTACATGTAGTTAATATTGTGGAAGAAATTACTGTTTTATCCATTACTATACTGATAAATATTTTCTGACCTACACAAAAAAATCCTTTTTTCACAAAAACTGTCTGCATGTACTTCAGCTACTAAGGTCATACATACTGTAAATGAAAATAAGTGACAATGCAAATATTTTTTTGTTTGTGTGTTACCATACTTATATACATGAAAAAATAGTTGTAGGTGTACTCATGCAGATATATATTTGAAATGTACAGCATATATATGCATACTTATCTATATTTCTTTACTCATACATTCACATTTGTATTTATACAGAGAATTGTGGGATCACATAAACATTCCATATATTTGTATACAGATGCAGTTTTGTGTACAGATAGGCTTATTTTTTTCTTTTGCATTGCAATAACATTCATACTTATTTGCAGTTTCACATATTTCTTCTTGCAAATGCCTTCAATTATGCAGCCTTCTTATAGTTTATTTTTTAAATCTATGTTTTATATGACAAATAAATAAATAAAAATAATTAATAGAACTCTGGCCTAAATAATACCTATGCCTCCACTGTGGGTCAGAGCAGGTTATCCCTATCAGGAATGGCAGGTGGTCATCCAGCCTTTGCCAGTTGTTGGTCTTTTTTCCAGTTAGACTTCCAAACACATGCAATTGAGTTTCCCACCATTGGGGAAATCACAGGGGTCAACCCAATTTAAGTGTGCAATGTACGAACCCCACCTTGTGGAATCACCTTCTTGATCACTGTATTGCCCCTGCCAGCTAAGTCTGCCTGTATCTTATCCAGGTAAGGATCATTCATAAGTTAGAGCATTGTTTTAGTCTCTTTATCTGACCAGCTCTGAGCACATCCTTGTGGCTTCACAGGTGCTACCATCATTTCAAATTCCAGTACCAGAATGAATATAGTATAATCAGGGCTGTGGTTTACAGGTTTAACATCACTCCCTCTTTTGTGTCACATCACCATAAGCAAACCCAATTCCTCTTTGTATAAGTACATATTTTTAGTAAATGTTGAATGCTTTGAGGTGATGAGGTGTGCCACATGATATTTGATGGGCAGGGATTATACTTGATTGTGCAAACTCACATGCATATGACTCCATTTTGCCTTTTTATAAAATGTTCAGGTTAGAGAATAACTAAGGCTATCTGCACGTTCCTGTAACATTCTGGAGACCACTGAAAAGTAATGTGGACTCTGCCACTGTCCCCAGTGCATGCACATGAACCTACGGCCGTATCATACACATTTGTTTATTATTGGAATTCATAATGATAGGCTTAAAAGGCCCATATTTGCATACAAAAAGCACAAATGACCCTGGACATACGTGAATAAGTTTTCACCACCATATTAACTTGTTATTACTTGAATTAGAAGGCAAATGAATTAGAAAAACGTAGGCTTATTAAAGTAAGAAAAAATAATAGACATATTGAAAATTAATATGCAACAGTTCAAAATTATTTAAGATTATTCAGCTCACTTCAATAAATGCTTGTTTTACTGATATGATGGACATATTACAATGGCTTTAATATCATTAGTAAATTGAAAATAATTTCAGCTGCAATGGAAATGATTATTGATCACTGAGAAAATCATTTATTTTGGTGTCATTTAGTGACTGTGCATACATGAAAACACCAAAACAAATTGTGCTTACATGATAGAAATACCATGATTTAATTGTAAAGTATTGAAGTGGTGAGGATGTTTTATTGGCTCACCATACATGTGTCTTTACTGGGAGATTCTGAAGTGCCACTGCTGAATGAAGATGACAGTATTATGAACAGACAAAAGTGGTACGGGTTAGAGGAAGGATGGATCTGTAAATAAACTGCATTCCTTACTATTGTGAATGCATTCATGATACTGCAAATATTACTTCACTTCATTACTGCATCATCCCTATCAGTTTACCCTGACTTTACTCCACATATAATCTCAAGGGTTGGTTGTAATTCTGCAGGCCAGGGTCACTTTCTCTGGTTATTGATGTTGTGAGTGGTGTGGAAGGAAAGCAGACTAGAGAGCTGGCATTATTACTTACCAGCGTAGGATGAAAATTAAGGTAGCAGCCTTAACCCCCCCTTAGTGCTAGCACACCTCTTGATAGGATGCAGTTTACTGGAGGGCATGGTCTAGGAATGCCCCTACCAACCCCTTAAGTGAACATGTTAACCAAAATAACACGTGTGTAACTCAACAAATGTTTTGAGCTCTGGTTTCCACCAGGGTATCAAGAAATACTCTGCTCTACCCTATCACATCACCCACTTCAACCTTTCTTCATGGAAAGAGGAAGGCAGGCAAAGCTTTCTGCCTTATGCCAGTTCCTACAGCAGCCTTATCCACTAACTAAACTGGTCATCTGGATCACAATTATGGTCTTATCCCTCTATGTCAACAGAGCTTGACCAGTTGGCTTGATGTATTACTGTAAAGACTTATTTTGTATACCATTTGTTTTCTCTTCTACTTTACTCACTGCAAAATGATTTCACTGTACAATTGTACCCAGGCTGTGGATGAAAAGAGTGAATAGAATATTCTACCTACATGATTATCAAACTGTAAGTAGGTAAGTAAGTAAGTCAATAAATAAATATATACATAAATAATTAAATAAGGAGATGTGCTTTGTGGAAGGCAGGGAATTCTTTCCCCCTTTCAGTGTCAGAAGACAGGATTGGCACGTGAGGCACAGGTAGTTGGTGGGGAGAGTCTGTGACTGACTAGTCGTCCTTTACACAGAGAGAGTAGCTCCATGGGAAAGTGTAGGACATATTTAACTAGCTCTCCCTTGGCAGATTGTAAGGTCACCTATGTGTGAACTGCATGGAAATGATGATATAGAAGGTAATAGGCCCTAAGTATGATGTTGAATAAGGCCAGATAGCTACAGTGCTGCTATTCTGTAGGGTTAGGGAACTGATGCACAAACTGGTACAAAACAAGGTCTCCCAGAAGATTCTGCCCTTGGGCACATCTAGTGAATTTAATTGAAATGCAGCCTACCAATAAATAAATATTTGTTTATGGATTTGATATCCAGAGTGAATAGTCATCCTTGAACCATGTGAAGATTAATGTGTGGCTGTCCAGCAGTAGATCATAGGATCATAGGAAGTTACTAGGCTATTAGCCCTGAGGCCCTTACATGCCTAGAAAATGATTTAGACCATGTTCCAACAAGTCAGCACCCTATGCCACTGTCCAGCAGGGACATAGGTGGAATCCCAGGGGTGTATTTTCTGTTCCCCATCTAGTTATCCAGGTTGAGTTTAAAAAGGTTTAATGAGGTACTTTGCTTTACATGGAGAGGGAGTTTATTCCACAAAAGGAGGAGTCTCTGGGACACAAATCTGTCCTGCCAACAAGTCTTATTAATGTCATAGACCAGGTTGAGGTCTCGCATGCGGGTTACTCGAGTGGAGCTTGATTTGCGAATATGCAGCAGTCCCATCAGGGTAGGGTCTGAGATCACTTTTTATGCCAGACAGAGGTCACCTCTGAGGAGCCTTTAGGAGATTGGGTAGAAGGACAGGGATTTTAGCCCATCTGTGTAGGGTGGATGCTTGAGGCCCTGGATTCTCTGGGTGAGGAATCTCTGTGGTCTCTCCAGCTGCTGCGTGTGCTTTGTGAGATATTGTGCTGATTAACATAGATACTAAGGGTCTCAACTGCTGGAATAAAAAAATAAATAAAAAAGAAAGAAAAGGAGAGCAGAAACAGTCCTTGACATGTGCGTTGTGATAACTGAAAACACATGGAACATTGATTGTTAGTAACGTGTAAGCAGTCTTATAACAGTTTACACTGGACTACAAAAGGATAGACTAAAGCAAACAATTTTAACACATCCCATAAAAGTTCTCAAAAAAGAGTGTTAAAAGCCTTTAGTGAAATATGTAATAACCATATCTGATGAGGATGTCAATCTGTGACAAAATTATTGCACATTGAAAAAAGAACAGAAGAGCAGCACGTCTACATTCCCCTATATGCATTTTACAAATCCCTGCTGGCTGGTGTAAACTAATTCACAAATTACTTTCTCCAGCCTACCAGTGAGTTGTCTGGCATTTTGATCGTGGTGTGTAATGACTGGGAACAAAAGGATATTTAGCATCATTGTGGGAAAAGATAATATCTGCAAGGTGAGACACATCAAGCATTGTACCTTCCCTTTGAGTTCAGTTAAGTATACAAGATGGCTGTCTAAATTTGCTTTAAACTTCTTACATTAGTGTATTGGAAGCTTATCCTATCCTGAAGTGAGTGAATTAATTCCACCAATGGTTGTTGTTTCACTGAGAATATTGAGCTCATCAGCAGTAAACTGTGGACAGGGGGTGCTGGCTGCTGAGATTTAAAGAGCACAGTGTTTGAAAGGTGGTTTTCCTTGTTTATATGGAGTTTTATAAAATCTAATTATGTTTGTGTTAATACCTGTAGGAGAGTAGCAAGGAAGCCTAAGATTATCTGTAAGAGACATGAATGTGCACTGGTGCTTATGTTTTTTCAGTCTGGTGGCAATTAATATTGGGAGGTTGGCATAATGGTCAAGATGTTTACCTTCCAGACACTAGGTGCAAGGTTTGATTCTCACATGGCCTAAATGGCTAGGCTTAAAATGGCCCACAAGGGCATTTAGCCTAGTGCTAAACTATGAACTATGTGAAGTTCACATCCTAGAAGAAGTTATGCTTTCTTCCTATTTCACCTGCATTAGACTGTAATTGCTTTGTGTTGTTTTTGTAGTTGCATACTTGTTCATTCCATGGAGTACTTTTACAAAGCCCCTGCTATAATGTTTCTCTAGATTTTCACTAAGGCACTCTAGTTGTTGCATATTGCCAAAACCATGCATGTTGTGTGGCTTCCCTTTCTGGTGACCTCATCCATAACCATCATTTTAAAGGCTTCCAACTGTGCACCTTGTAAAGTGCTGGTATTTATGTTTTTACATATGCTAAACCTTAAGCCTTTCCCTTCCTCTTTACAATAACTGGATTGAATTTCCACATTCCTTGATAGCCATGACATATCAATCCTTTCAAAGCAGACAATGGTCCAAGTACAAGCAGATGACTGGATACCTGCCTCAAACACTGCTTCTGTAAGACTTGAACTTAATAAGAAATAATCAGATCTCCTTGCAATTCTAGTAAATATGTATAATATTTCTCTACAGGATTCAGGTACCACCATGGTACATGAACAGAAAAATATATTTTAATTTATCATCTGGGAGTCTTGTCTACCTGATGGAAGCCTGTTGAGTTTGTAGTTTAGGACAACCTTAAAGAGAATCTTCTTGCATCTAGCCTACTTAAAGAATGCACAAATTCTGTGAAAATTGTAGTGGATTAATCATTATGCCCATACTAATTTACGTATATGTAGTAAATGTAGTATTGCATGCATTGTTTCAAATGGTATCACAGTCCACCTCCCAGATCTGTTTGCTTCACACTAAAATATCTGCCAACCTAATGTATTACCCTCTATTATAATCACACCTCGTTTAACTACTGTGGTGAATGCAATGGCACCTAACCCCTCCCATAAGTTGTTATTAAATATTTAAGTTCTGACTTTGATTTCCACCATACTATATGTGTACATATCTCTTTAATTTGTGAGAAAATATTTTCATGTTTGATGGGGCTCTAAAATCATTAGCATTCAATAAGATTTTTAAAATGTTCTGGTATTGTTATCATGCAAAGAGATTGCTTTATTACTGACTTTAGTAGTTTTGATCATTTGCAAGGAAAGAAAAAATATTAGTACACTGCATTTAACAGGGCATATGAACATTAAAAAATATCAAAATTCACATTGAAAACAGAAATATAAAAATCCATCTGTTTATAACAGCAAAATGAAATGCAAACAAGAATAACTTCTAAAAACAGTATCGAACCATTACATTTGTGAGACTGCATAAAACTTCTGAAAGGGGTACTATGATAAATTCAACTCCTAGCACTAGAAAATAAAATGAGTTCCAAAGGTGATGAAACAGGAAAACCTTAAGTTAATCTAGAGAGTTTCCATTCCTAAGAGGCTTCGAAGCCACTGGAAAAACTAGAAAGAGGAAATCAATGTAATAAAAATAGAAGAATAGTGATTAGTATGAGAATAATGTAGGAAAATGTGTTCATAAACATAATTTTATCCTGCTACCAAAATAGTAGTTCCTGCAGATTGTAATACCACAGTAAGATGATAAACCCCTAACCTCATAACAGTCAACATAATTACCTCTTATGTGTCCATTACGCAATAATCAGAATAGGGAAAATGCAACTGCAAAGAGGATGGGAGAATGATGAAGAAATCCTCTTCAATAGTATAAACACAAAAATATTTAGGAAAGCAACTAGATGACAAAATCTTCTTGTATAGGAGAGCATCTAGTTAGATGAGCAAATGATTCTGAACCAAAGCCGGGTTGTGATGCAATTACTAGTACTAAAAGAAAATGTACAAAATGTAATTAACTATGCTTCCCACCAGTCCACAAAACAACAAGAATTCCCCACCCTGCAGATAAATGTACTTTAATGTAATCCAAACGCCATCAATCAGTAATATAGAAGTCAACATATCTAACAAACTAGAAAAAAATGAATTTTCTCTTTTAGAATGATGTTGGCATACCCAATGTCACACACATACCTTTATCTAAATGTAATTCTACTCAACAAACAATACTATGTCAAAGAATGTATTTTTGCAGATCTTGAACTAATATGGCTTCTGCTCTCTCTCTCTCTCTCCCCAAATGCTATGTACTCAGAGTTAGTTTATATAGACTACTTGGGAGGAGAAAACCCCCACCCAATACATTCAGAGCCACTATGTTTCCTCAAGGACAAGACAAAGAGTTCTATTTGGTGAGGGTACACCAAAATGCATTGTGTACTTAATATGATTCACCAATTCTCACTTGAAATGTCTCAGTCATCATGTTCAAAAAATGAAACTTCATACATTAAGATGAGTTTCCTCAAAAAGACAGTTTACTATTTATATGTAATCAATTACTTTGTGTGTAATGGGTGAATGATCATACTAGCAACATTTTTTCTAAAATGTACAAATAACATGAAGTAAAAATATAAATGTCATAACAACATTCATAGAATGTTACATGTAGTCATAATCATGAAGGCAATGAGAATAAACCAGCTTCAGTAAGTCTTCCAACTGTAATTAATCAGATCTTAAATTAAAAGTAGTACTGTGTGTGCAAAATTATGTGTATTATGTGAAAGTGCCAATTATGAAACTAAATACAGGTTAAAGTATTATATTGCTTTTAATGAAGATTAACTATATGTGCAGTCTTGAGAGAGTGAAAGCATCCCCAGCTCCTATTCAAAGGGATTAGACTGCATCAAACGCTATGTAGCTCCAGATGGAACATGATGTAGCTCACCTACTAAAAGCAGACATGCCCAAAACAAGGCGATCAGTGAAGTCAGTAGTCATCATAAAGGTCATTCAAGCAATCTTTAAGACCAACTGTTCAAAAACTATAATATCACAATAAGAATGTATATTCCAACATATGCAGAAAGAATAGTATATAAAAACTGCTTGCATTAGTTTATCTTGACAATAAAAATGAAAATGCTTCATCAAATGAAAATTGAAAGCCATGTACTCGCCATATATTTTACAACTCACAGACTGTAACAGCCTATGTATTATAAAGCTTACATATAACAAACTAAGTTCCTCTAGCTATGAAACCATTTCTGGTAATAGGAGAGCACATAACAGGATCATGGTGAGTATGAAACAGAAAAATGAAAAAGAAAACACTCATACTATATGACTGTGAAAGTGATGATCGACCATGGCCAGGGAGGACATTAAATATAATCTTACATATGCAATGTGATAACAATAGCATTCTGCTGGTGCATAACAGATTGCACTGTAAGTGTGTCTTCTTGTGCTACTTATTAGACGACAAAGAAGATAACAACAACAAAACAATTTAAAATATTATAAAAAATGAGATGATTTTGTTTAAACTCCAGTAGGAACATTTACAAGATCTTCAGTTTTAACAGTGCTTATCTTCCATTTTCCTTCTCAAGCATTTCTATTTGGGCTACTGAAATGTTTGATGTGGAAAACTCAGTGTACTTTTTTTCTGTGGACTCTCACCTATCAGTCAGTGGTAAGAATTTATTTTCAGTACTAACCCTGGGATTCAGGAATGCGGGAACAAAGCATGCAGGAATAGTGCAGGAGCTGTTGGAGACAATATGGTTGTCGAGAGATCCAGGAACAAGCTCCCGAGACATGCACGAGCGCTCCTGCACAATTCCTGCACGGACACAGGTCCTGCATATAAATTACCCCATTTGCAGGTGAAAACCATGCAAATGAGGTGAATTTGCGATCCAGGAAGCTGGCAGCCCGACGTGCAGGACTATTGTAATCTGCAGAAATGTACTTGGTTAGTAACCAAGTACATTTCTGCAAACTACAAAACGGAGCCATGACATCTCCAAATAAAGGGTGTATATAATGTGCAAAACATGCCAATGGCCAAACATATGGCCACTGGCATGGAAAACAGTTGCAAAAATAAAAAAATAACTTTTTTTTGGCCGATTTTAGACGTTTAAGCATAGGACAGTGGTGCATAAATGGGATCGGCTGGAAAATAACAGAAAAACCCTGAAAAAAGCTTTCCTTGCAAAATCACAATTTTGCCATTAAAGTCAATGGCAGGCAGAAGACAACAAGGCCAGTGAATAGTGGTTGCTAAGGGGGAAGGCTCGACTTGTAACTAGGCATTAGCAGGCAATCCTATACAAATAAGAGGAATGATACTGAATCCCAGAGTCCCCCTCATGGCTACACTGCACCACCCGTGTAGGTGCAGGTGCAGGAAGGGCATGGTGCAAGCCTAAGAGCTAGCTGACATCATAGAGGGGTGTGCCAGGCATACTGTAAGCTTATTGGAGCCCTGTGGCTTGGGTTTTCCCTTAGCTTAGCTGAGCTAAGCAAGGGTGCAGGTCTGAAGCTGCTAAGCACTCTTTACATTGCCTAATAGGGTGTGAGCGCCATGCACCATGTTTTAAATGAAAAAAAAAAAAGTAAACCAGGAAGTAGCTGCTTCGGACACATCTGAGCGCTGTGTTTGCATGGTGCACCCCTGGGCTTAAACAGAAAGGCAATGGGAAGGGAAAACAGCAGTAGGAAGGTAATCAAGGAGAACTAGCATAGCTGGCAGGTGAAATGTATCAGAATCAGCCAATTACACAGGCAGCAGCCCAGGCCAGCACAGCTCACTACTATAAACTATGCAAACACCTTTCCCTCTGGTTTTTCCCACAAACTCTACACCACTGGTGTACACAAGCGGCAACATTTTACCTAACTAAAGCAACAAAATGATAGGGGCTGCATTAGCTCTCAAAAATCAACATGTGGAAGAGGCTGAGGGTGGTGAGGATGAGAATGCTGATGACCAACCCACAGTGAGGAGAAGGAGAAGAGTGTACAGACACAGGGTAACCTACCAGGGGCTACATTAGCTGGATTTAGTGGAGCACTATAGGGTAGACAGGGACATCCTACAGCAAATTGTTGAGCTGTGCCGGCCACACCTCACACACAGAACCAACAGAGCAGAACCCATCCCAGTGGATACCAAGGTATGTGTAGGCCTAAGAATACTAGCCACATGTACCTGCCAAAGGCCAAATGGGGATATCATGGGGATCTCACAGGCATCAGCATCCAGGGTACTCCACTAGTTCCTGGATGCCATGTCAGCACATACCGGTCAGCACATATATTTCCACAACATCCATGAGGTGTTGACCAGCAATATGCATCTCTTCTACCAAATAGCAGAATACCCTGAGGTGGTGGGTGCTATATACTTCATGCAGATATACATCAAAGCACCACCCAGTGAGCGGGGAAGGGTCTACATCGACTGCAAGGGCTATCCCTCCATCAACTGCCAGGTCATGTGCGATGCCCAGGGCATTAAAAAGAATGTGTGTGCTGGCTGCCCTGGAAGTTATCATGACTCCCTCATCTGGCATATGACATCTCTTATGGCCACCTAGTGGGGGATGATGGTGACACACTGGAGCCATGGCTGATGACACCCATCAGAAATGCACACATACCCGAACAAAAACTCCATAATGAGACACACGCACAGACCAGAATCATAATAGAGCATTTGTTTGGGATGGTCAAGTCACAGTTCCAGTGCCTGGACATGTCTGGTGGAGCCTTGCAATACTCACCAGCTACATGTAGCCAAATTGTCATTGTATGTGCCATGCTACACAATATGATCCTGTGGAAACAGCTGCAGCAGGAACAGCATGAGGCAGGGCCACACAGCCCCCCACCATTGTCAAGGCCTGCACAAGCACAGAGTGACTCAGTAGAGGAACAACCTGAACCTGCTCCAGTAGGCAGAAGGAGGTGTGCCCAGTATGCCCAAGCCTTAGCAAATAGGCAATGTATAGCACATACACTGACACAGTAGGAACCCAGGAAATGACACCTCTCTCTGACTCACACATACAGTAAAAGGGATGCCAAACATGACACTACCTGTGCTTAACCATGTATAGGGAGTGTACTATGTGCATCCGACATAGTCATCCCTCCAGCACCATCCTCAATACTGGCACAGTTGCAAGGTAAGTCACTCTCCCTACCAATTGCTGAATGGAGTAGTATGTTTTATTACATGTATCTATGGTATGGATGTGAGCATGCAAAGGAATTGGGTGGCTGAATGGGATGCCAGTTGATAGTAGGCACCTATAGTGGCAGCATGAAATCTGTAACAAATACTGGTGTTACCATAGTAGCCAATACTAGACAAAGTGACAAAACCCACTGCAGGATGTGGTGGGCCAAATGTATTTCCATAGGACACACACATGCCAGTCAGGGAGGCTCACATACCCAAAAACAGTCTCAGCCAGCAGGACAGGCATAGATAAACACAAAGAAAGGCTGTACTAAGGCCTCTGATTAATGGCTATGGAGAACAGCCCCCCTCTAGACCTACACAGACAGACTGCAACAGGTCAGGCAGTGAGATGTTAGTTCTGAAGGGTAAGAAGTCTGAAACTGAAATGTAGGTCAATAAAAACCTAAGAACAGTAGTACACTGATATGCCTCTAGTCTGCATGATAGGTCAGAATACAGAATGAAATGGAGTACCTGAAATACCAGTACAGTCATAGCAAATGTGTACAGTTGTCAGGTGTGCCCCCCCCCCCAAACCCTATGTATAAATGTAGTAAAATGTATGTGTAGGTATAATAACAGTGGAGCACAGATTACCTGAGCCGGCCAAAGTAGCAGGATAGATTGTAGCATGTGTGCAATATGCAGGGCTGCATGTGTTAGGTTGGTGTGTGTTGTATATTGTGTGAGAGTGATCAGCATGTAGGCATGATGAGGTTTGTCCTGGTGACCATTGGCCAGTACTGCTAATAACAGGGCCAAGTTCTCACAACTGCAGTGCCAAACACAATGCATCCCAGCAAAACACATTCCAGCAGTAAGCCATAGTAATTGTTTGGATGTTGGGGGTAGGAGCATGGATGCCATGGAGTGTGTGAAGTCTGAAACTCAGCCGTGCGCACATAATATCCCTGCCTGCAAACACAGGAATGGGTGGCTACAAACCTGCTTGTAAACTACAATGTGAAGGGGTAATGACCAGAAATATGACCCCTGCCTCTGGGTAACCTGTGTAAATTTGTACAACTGTGATGTATGGCCACAGCAGCATATGGCCATACTGTCAAGTCAATGGATGTACAAGCATGGGATCCTCAGCCACCACTGTACCAAGGTGCTGAACCATTTACACAGACCCATCAGCAAGTGTCTGCGGCTTTCCCTCCAGAATGGCATGATTGTGCAATAATATGTAGGCTGCAGACCACAATACTGGACACAGCTGCATTCACCCTGTGTTCCCCAGGAAATTACTGCAAACAAATATGTATACCTGACAGTAGTTGATGACATAAAACATCACAGTGTAAAACAGAACATATGTCTGAATATCTCTGCTAACACCAAAACCATGTAGCAGAAGCAGCACAGACACAATTACCTACAGTAACCCACTGTCCTTTGCCCATTTTAACCCCATATTGTCAACCGATCTACAGTTATCCTGCAGAACTGGTTGCTAGCTGTAGGTGTAGAACACAAAAGCCTGCACTGGAGTACAACCTATCTGAAATGGATCCACACATTCAATACAGAAGGTCATACTGGGCATACTCCCACACTTAGAGAAATGAAGCCCATGTCTGACAACAAAATACTGAGAGAAATGAAGCCCATGTCTGACAACAAAATACTTAAAGGTCGTACTGGGCATGCTCCCACACTTAGAAATGAAGCCCATGTCTGGCAATAACAGTAGACTATACATATCTGACAATCACAGATGTTCGTGCATACACTCTACATTGCACAACACTCATGCTTTGCACACACATTAGATAGGAATACACACATATATCCAAGGACAACACACTATAATAGGCCAAAATTACACATACATAGATGTGTGGAAGAGAGTGACAGACAGTGACAAAGAGCCTCCCATCATGAGGCCTGTCCCACCCAGCACACATCCAGTTGGCTAAAACCACATGATGTGCAAATGTCAAACACTGTAGACATCTGTCTCTGGTATCCCTCAGCACTATAGTGTCTGTGGTGCTTGCGATAACTGTGTAAAATGACTGTACAAGTCAATATTCATCTAGCAGTTGTATACACGTACCTGTGAAATATAAACTTGTGTGTGCCTGAGTGTTGTGTGTCTGCTTCTAGATGAATGGTTTATGACCCAGGCACACACACTGCATTCCCCATTGCCCTACTATGGCAAGCCTGCTGATGTCATTCACCTTGAAATAAACCTTTGGGGAATGAGTAGCTGTATAAGCTCTGTGACGGGTGCTGTAACTGTGTACTGCTATAGTGTGATGTACTAGTTAAGTAGGAGTTCTAATCCCAGACATAGCAACTGTGTTTGTGTAGGGATCAATGCTTTTGTGGCCATTCACAGTCACTACACTCCCCATTGCCCTACTTTGGCAAGCCTGCTGATGTCATTCACCTTGAAATACACCTCTGGAGAAAAAGTAGCTCAGTAAGCTCCGTGGCACATCCTGTAACTGTGTAATGCTATAGTGTGATATACTAGTCAGTTAGGGGTTCTAGTACCAGACATGGTAACTGTAAAACTTTGTGTGTGTTTGTCTGTGTAGGGATCAGTGCTTTTAAGGGCATTCACAGTCACTACAATTTCCATTGCTCTACTTTGGCAGGGTTGCTGATGTCATACACTTTGAAATACGCCTTTGGGGAAGAAGTAGCCCAGTCAGCTCTGCAGCTCATGCTATAACTGTGTAATGCTGTAGTATGATGTACTAGTTAGATAGGAGTGCTAATCCCAGACATAGCAACTATGAAACTCTGTGTGTGTGTGTTTGGTTGTGTGTGTGTAGGGATTAATGCTTTTCTGTCCATTCACCATCACTAGGCACTCCTAAAAATGGAGAGCATTGATATCTGTGCAGTAACAGAGACCTGATCCAAGGCTCCAGAGAGCACCCCTGCAATACTAGGTACAGTTCTTACCACACCTGTTGGACACCAAACCAGGACCAAAACACTAAAAATGGAGGAGTGTCCATATTCACCAAGGATATTCACACCACCAGGCTACTTGCCCAACATAATGCATCTGAAATACTCCCAATGAAATCAACACTAGGTAAGACTGCAATCCAAATTGTATAGCTTGCTACAGATCCCCCGCCATGCCCCTAGATTCCTACTACACCTTTCTAAACATACTGGGAAATCTTATGATACAACCAAACACCCTAATACTCAATGACTTACACTACCCTGCCATTAACTGGGAAAACTACTTGTGTACCAACATGTGTGCCCAACAGTTCTTGGAAGTCATAATTCCCAATGCCCTGGATCAAGTAACCCATAGTCCCACCAGGGGCTTCAATATCCTAGACATGGTCATTACCAACATGGTTAATCAATGCTCCACACCTATGGTCACCCCATCAGTGGTCAGGTCTGCCCATAAGCTAATCACCTTAACATCCAAATCCCTCCCCCACACTCCAGTAAGGAAACCTCCGTAACACACATCTCCAAAGCCAACTTCATGCTACACATGTCAAACATGACTAATGTCATGACACCCATGCAGACAGGAACTGAAAGGATGACTGCTGAATTCTACACTAAGGCACTGTACGAGCACATCTACTTGTGCATGAATCATGCCATCCCAAATAGAACCAAGATGCTCACCACCAAGAAAAGGAAGCCAATGTGGTGGTCCCCTACCATAAACAAACTGTACAACAAATGGAAGAAACTGTTGCAGAAGTGAGGGAATTTCCAGGATGCAAAATGCTCCTTTACCAGCCTCAGTAAGAAGCTGAGATCCCTCATAAAATACTCCAAAGCTAGTTACAAACATAATATAGCCAAAGATGCCAAAGACAACTGCAAGCCGTTCCATAGCTATGTCAGGAATCTAAATGTCAATGCTCAGATCTGCTCTGAGCTACAACAGGATGGCATTAAATCTACTGATCCCAAGAATATTGTCAATATCCTGGCAGATTGATTCAGTGCTAACTGCACCCCCCCTCCCACCCCCTAAAGGGCCCATCTCAACACTGAAAGATTGCCAGATTCTGGTAATAATGGTCACACAGGTAAAAAACACGCTCTCCAGAGCTAAGAAAACAGCATCCATGGGACCAGACAACATCCCGGGCTGTGTGCTACATGAACTACAAAATGAACTGGCACCTCACCTACGTGCCATGTCTAATCATAGCCACACCTCAGGCTTCATACCCACTGCGTGGCACACAGCTACAGTTATCCCAGTCCACAAGGGGGGATCCACCTTGCATCCTGGGAACTACTGCCCTAGCAGTATGACATGCCTGATCTGCAAGACCATGGAATGTATTATCATGGAACTTATAAACAAAGACATTGGCAACCTGCAAACACTAGACACCACCCAAGTTGGGTTTGTGAAGGACCAATCATGTCTCCTGAACCTGATTGACATCTTTGAATCAGTCTCCAGAGCTGTGGATGAGAGTAAGGTGGTTCACACAGCCTATCCAGACCTTGCCAAGGCCTTTGACACCATCCTCCAGTTTGGAATCATAGATAAACGTACCAAGTTGGCCATTAATCCCTACATCACCCGATGGGTTGCCAACTGCTGTACTGACAGAACCCACACTGTAAAAGTAGGTGACTCCAAATCCAACCCCAGACAAGTGACATTTGGAGAACCTCAGGGTTCAGTCCTGGGAACGCTCTTGTTTGGCATCTACTGCTCTGAAGTACAGGCCAACACTAAGGGACTCTGACTAACAAAGGTCACAGATGACTGCAAACTGGGAGCCAATATTGAATCCCCAATGATGTGGATATTCTACAGAAGGGCCTTACAGAAAGAGATGCTTGGTGCCTGTGCCATGGCCTCAAGCTCAATGCCAAGAAATGTATAGTTATCCCCTTTGGGAAGGGACATGTACCCATGAAGTACAATGTAGGTGGCAGTACACTAAACAACTAAAGTGTGAAAAGAGACTTAGGGACACAGGTGGACAGTCATCTCACCTTTAATAACTACTGTGAAGGCTGCCTGCCTAGCCAGATATAATTTTGCAGATAATTCTGTCATTTGTAAATATGAATGTAAACTACAGGCTTGTTGTCTTAAATGTAAAGTGTTACATGTGGAACTGAGAAAAAAATGTGACAACAGCGCACTCTACTGACCAAAGTAAAGCATGTGGTGACCCTTTCATGTAGACAATTGTGCCGAAGAGTCCAGATGAAGACATTCTTGCTATTGTTTTAACCAAGAGTTAGCTTGCTAGATTTAAACATGCAAATGTATTTTTATTGCTCTGTTTCCTGACCAGCTGCAAGATAACAAAAGGAGATGTTAAGAATCAATTTAAACAGAGAGAACCAGAGATTATTAAGCATGTTTGTCTTGACCATCCAACTCACATCACTGTCTTGCTCTTATGTAAGTTATCTTAGACTTGTGTTTTCTTTTAGAAATAGCTAGGAACTAGAAAGATTAAACTAAGTGTTTTCTGTGATGTCAGAACTGTACTGCTAAATTATTTTAAGTATTTCTCTGTGATCTCTGAACTCTTGACTAGCACTGTATAGTAACAAGTACTGCCTTGTGTTTTTTTATTTATTATTACATATTTCAAGACCATTCAACAGTGGCTGTTTTGTGTAGAGATAATTTAAGCTTTAGAGTACATTGCATATCTATAGTGATTACTGTACCAAGTCACTCTAATAAGCCTTGCCTGTTTAGTTATACTACCAATTGGATAATAATATTGCACAGTAATAATTGGGCACCCTTTTAAAGGCCTTTGAGTAGCTGATAAATATTAGCTGGGTGGTGCCAAGTGGTACTACCATATAGTCTGGGTAAAAGGGGCACAGCTGGTGAACCTGTGCCAGCATTTCCCAGGAGTGTCTGTGTGGTCATATAAACTTATCTCAAAGTGTGTGTGTGAGTCAGTTACTTGAGCAGGGACACAAAGCATTGGTTGCACAGAGAGGGTGCTGGAGATTTTTGCTTGCCAAGCTGGCTGAGATCTGGACCCTATAGCTGTGCAAGTGGGGATTCTTATTGGGGACCTGGAGAGCAAGGGAATGACCAGCCCCAGTCTGACTGTGAGCTCTGTGTGCTCTTAAGGGAAATTGCACTTTACTGTTTGTATTTGTTATCCTTTCCTCCTATATGAGATACCCCTCACTGGTGTTAGTGGTGAGGATTGAGGCTCCTTGATTGCTGGGCCAGGGCAAGGGTGGCACAACCACATCACCACAACAGTCAGGAAATCCACCTATGTGGCACACCTCATCACTAAGGGATTTTTATCCTGGAAAAAGGAGACCATTGTCCTACTGTAGCCATCTCTCAGTAGACCCAGTACAGACTACAATGCCCCATTTGGTATGTGCCTCACAAGACATCTGCAACAACTAGAAAGGCTGCAGACATACCTCACTAAAAGAATCACAGGCCTAAACTAGATGCCCTATGCTGACCATCTGAAAATCATCCAGCTATACTCTGTCACATATCGTGTACTCAGAGGTGATCTCTGCTTAACATACAATGCCATGTCAAACCCAGAGCTGTTGAACATGCTACACTTAAAGAAATCCAAACCCCTCACAGCCACACACTCCAGGGATCCAAACCTTGTCATCACAATGAACAAAACATGCTTGAGGGATGTGTTCCTGACCAAGAGACTCCCCAGACTCTGGAATAGACTGCCCATACATGTCACGCAGAGTGCCTTTTTGGCCCTCTTCAAAAGGAACCTTGATGATTGGATAGGAGATAGGAAGCTGACCCCGGGTATCATGTCAGTCACCCAGATAGACAGGAGTCCAGGGAAGTAAATATTGTGGGAAGAAATAGCCAGGGAATTGTCATGGCTAGGCATGTATAGGCCCTAGGGCCAATGGCCTAGTACCAGCCTATGAACCTATGAACCTATGACCTGCACTTTCCATTGCCCAACCTTGGCAAGCCTGCTGACCTCATTCACCTTGAAATACACGTCTGGGGAAAGAGTAGCCCAGTAAGCTCTGTGGCATGTCCTATAACTGCGTAATGCTGAAGTGTGATGTACTACTTAGGTAGGAGCTTTAATCCTAGAAATGGCAACTGCAAATCTTTGTGTGTATTTGTTTGTCTGTGTAGGGATCAATGCTTTTGAGCCCATTCACAGTCACTGCAGCTTCCATTGCCCTACTTTGGCAAGCCTACTGATGTCATTCACTTTGAAATATACCATTAGGGTAGGAATAGCCCAGTAAGCTCCGTGGCATGTGCTATAACTGTGTAATGATGTAGTGTTATGTACTAGTTAGGTAGGAGTTCTAATCCCAGACATAGCAATAATGAGACTGTGTGTGTGTGTGTGTGTGCGTGTGTGTGTGTGTGTGTGTGTGTGTGTGTGTGTGTGTGTGTGTGTGTGTGTGTGTGTGTGTGTGTGTGTGTGTGTGTGTGTGTGCATGTGTGTGTGTGTGTGTGTGTGTGTGTGTGTGTGTGTGTGTGTGTGTGTGTGTGTGTGTGTGTGTTTGTCATTAGTATCCTGTGTGGAGATAGCTGTGAGTGTGTAACAACAGGACTCATTGTGGAGTGGGTTTTGCAAATTTCTTATATGGTGGGCCTATTATATGTCACAATGTCCACCTTACAAGAATAACAGATGTCAAACAGCAGAGAGGCTGGGGTAGACAATCCATACCCCTACATGTGACATCATGGATTGGGGAATAATATAGGCAACCCTTGTATTACTCAAAGGCACTTTCCACCCATGTTTCATACACAAACACACTTGGCTAGGCAACAGCCACTATGTTAGTAGTTCCCTGCATATTGCCCACAGATAGTAACCATGGTGTAATTGCAGTGGGCTACAGAGGACATGGCACCCTGTCCCATCCCTACAATAGGCAAATCATTGCATACAGTGGTCCTTTGCTATGTTCCCCCCTGTACAACTGCAACAACTATAGAGTCAGCAAATGTAACCCACAAAGGACATACCATGCCTTATACACATGCCCTGTATGGACCGATACCACTGGCACCAGTAAATACCTGTATCATGCTGTCAATGTAGGTGCAGGTTCAACCTTGTTTACATTGATAGTTCTCACCACATAAGGTCAGGAATGGCATATCTGACGATAACAATCTGTCTACACAACATGCCCTAGACACCCCAGATACACTTCCACATGTCACAGAACATGCATGTGGGATGTGTGCACATCACAGACACCATCCATGTTACTGAATATAGAGCACATACATGGCAAGCATTGCACAGCACTGGCCACCCACAATAGTAACCCAGATGAGTGGATAGTTCATAGGTTCATAGGTTCATAGGTTTATACTAGGCTATCTGCCCTAAGGCATTTATAAGCCTAGCCCAGTTTTGGCTTACACCCCTTATATGAAAAAATACTGTGCCCATTAGTTTGTTATGCCTCTGTCCAGCAGTGACACAGAGATGATTCCCGGGGTAAACCTACGATCTCCCATCCACAGGTCAAGATTTCTCTTGAACAGAGCCAACGAGGTGCTCTGCCTCACATGGACCGGGATTTTATTCCACAGCATAGGGAGTGTCTGAGTGATAAATCTATCTTTCCAGCACGTCCTATTTATATCCGTGCTAAGGTTTAAGTCGCTTGCTCTAGTGGTTTTGGTGGATTTGGATTTTTTGAGGTGGAGCATGTCCATTAATTCCGGGTTGGACATGGCCTTGTATGTCAGGCACATGTCACCTCTGAGCAGATGGTATGCGACTGAATAGAGCTGGAGTTTCTTCAATCTGGCAGCATATGACAGATTTTGGAGTCCCTTTATCCTTTTGGTGAGGAACTTTTGGGGTCTCTCCAATTGCTGCAGATGTCGGGTGAGATACATCCCGAATGGGGCATTGTACTCGATCATTGGTCTGATAAGTGAAGAGTACAGGGAACAATGACCTCACTAGATCTGGATGTGAATCCTTCATGATCAGGTGGGCAATGTAGAAGGTCTTTCTAACCACTTTAGCAATGTGAGTGTCAAAGAAAGGCCACTGTCAACCTGGGTCCCCAGGTCCCTGATAACCTCTTCTGTGCTTAGTGGATTGCCGCCTATATGGTAGCTTGGGGTTACCTTGTTTTTCCTGAAGGGTATGACTATACATTTTTTGGCGTTTAACTTCAGGCCATGTCTCTGGCACCAGCTATCTGTTTTCGTCAGTCCCTTCTGTAGTATACCCGTGTCCGATGCACTTTCCACTATGGCCCAGTTTGCAGTCATCTGCAAACTTTGCCAGCCAAAGTCCTACCATGTTGGCCTGTACTTCTGAGAAGTAGATGCCGAACAATAGGGGCCAAGGACCGAGCCCTGTGGGACACCACTTGTGACCAGCTTGAGTCTGACATAGCGCCAGCAACTCTAACCCTGTGGGTTCTGTCCTTAGCCCAGTTTGCAACCCATCTTGTGACATATGGGTTTCCATTTAAGCTGGTAGTTTTTCTACAATACCCAGTGGGGTATTGTGTCGAAAGCCTTTGCAAGGTCAAGGTAGGCTGTATGGACTGCCTTTCCCTCATCAATGGCCTTGGTGACTGTTTCAAAGAAGTCGACCAAGTTCAAAAGGCATGATCTGCCCTTGACGAAGCCAAACTGGGTCGGGTCCAATGTCTGCAAGTCCCCTATATCTTTGTTTATGAGCTCCATTATGATCCTCTCCATAGCTTTGCAGACTAGACTTGTTAAGCTTATGGGGCGGTAATTACCAGGGTCCGTAGAGGCACCGCCTTTGTGGAGTGGGACCACAGTTGCCGTACACCACTCCCTGGGCACGTATCCTGTGGTACGGCTGAGATTAAACAGCTGCCTTATGTGCGGGTTTAATTCCTCATTTAGCTCGTGTAGCACATAGCCGGGGACACCATCCAGTCCCATTGATGCTGTGTTTTTAGCTTTAGAGAGAGCAGCTTTCACCTGTGCATTTGAGATGTCTGGGAGGCTACACTCCACTGGGATAGTTATCTCTCTTTTAGGGGGGGAGAGGGGGGTGAAGTTTGCACTGAACCTGTCTGCCAGTATGTTGGCAATGTCTGTGGGTTCAGTGATTTTTGTATCATTTTGGACTAATTCTGAGCATATCTGGGAGTTTCCACCCAGGTTCCTAACATAGCTGAAAAAGGCCTTATGATTGTCCTTTGAATCCATGGCTATTTTTCTCTCAAAATTGGCCTTAGTTGATTTTATGAATGCTCATATTTTTTTACTAATAATGATCAGGGGTGACTTCCCTTTTATGGATTTGTTCTATCATGTAATAGCTTTCTCCTCTTATTGTAAAGTTTGTTAATGGCTGGGGTCCACCAGACTGGACGTTTGCCCTTTGTGGAAAGAGTCTTGGTTTTATTTGGGATTGCCTGATCCATGCAGTCCTGGAGGTGTTCATAGAAGGCATTTGTAAGGGCTTCCACAGCTTGGGTTGTGGTTTCCACTGGCTCAGGGGCCTTGAAGGATACCACACCAGTCTTGAGTAGTGTGAAGTTTGCTTTTGAGAAGTTCTTCACTGTGGTCTTTTTTGTTTGGGGTGGGAGCGGGATGTGGATTTCCAGTGAGATTAGTTTATGATCAGATCTCACCAATGAGGGATATACTTCCGGTGTGGAGCATTTTGTCCCCATGTTTGTGATAATGAGATCTAGTATATTTTCTCCTCTCGTGGGAACAGTGACTAGCTCTTCCATGGCATTTGAATTTATGAACACCAGGAACCGTTGGGCTAGAAAGTTAGGGCTTGAGTAATGTTCCCAGTCTATATTCAGGTAGTTGAAGTCACCCAATATGATGGTGTTTGGAGATACATTTATATCCTCCAGTGTCTTCAGGAAGGCTGTGTGGGGTTCCTGAGTTTGAGAGGGTGGCCTGTAGCATGCTACAATTTGTAGAGCAGTTTTGCCTATGGTTAGTTGCACCTGGATGGTTTCCAAAGCTTCGTGTGTTGCCACCAACCTGGAGGTGTGGGTATCCTTTATGAATATGGATACACCCCCTCCTTTTGTGGTGTGGTCCGGGTTTTGGGGCGGGCATGATATGAGGTAAAACCTAATAGTGCCGGGGTGCTCTCAGGAGCCTTGAACCAGGTTTCAGTTACAGCACAGACATCGATGTTCTCCATACTGGGAAGGGCCTCGAGTGCATTTTGAGATTTAGACTTCTGGCATTGAGCAGCATTACCCTCAGTTTCTTCCCATTTTTGTTTTCTAGGGTGGTAGGTTTAGAATTTGAGCCTTGCCTAAAAAAAGGCACTATGGGGTTGGCAAGAGCCTTAGCCAATATCCGGAATCCCAGGGGTGACAGGTGCAAGCCGTCCCTTGCGAAGCAGCGTGGCTTGTCAAGCATGTCATCCCAGGCAGACAGATACTGGATCCCCTTTGAATGACACCAGACATTAAGCCAATTGTTAAAGCTGATCATCTTGTCTCCATATTGTGGCATCATTCTTGGTGAAGGAAGGATACTGCTCAGGGTCAGGGTCATACCTGCCTGGGCTACATAATCAGAGAGCTCCTCTATGTCTCTTTTCATGTAGTCCAGGGAGGTACGTCTCAGGTCATTCACACCAGCATGGACAATGACTGTGTCATATTTGTACCTGCCGTGGAGTGACCCGAGTGCTTGTGTTATGTGGTGGATTCTAGAACCTGATAGGCAGCTTACTGTGACCCTCTCCTTGTTCAGCCTGGTGAGTGGGACGTCAGTGTGTCTGACTATGGAGTCGCCTATGACAAGTATGTTTGGTGTTGTATTTGGCCTTAAGGGCTGTGACTGCTTTGCACACTGATTTTGTGGTTTATGTGTTGCTTGTGAGGTGTCTTGAAGTAGCAGTTGTTTGGGTGTCTGCTTTGGAGGCCTCTGCTGTTTAGGTACATTTTTACTCAGAGCCTCCGAGTATGTCTTTGTGTGTTTATGTGTTTGATTCAGTGGTGTGGTAGCATTATGTGAGGCTGGTTTTGTGGTGTGTGTAGTTTCCTTCTCCTCCTGTCTGGTCTTGCCAGTCCTGAGTTGAGAGAGCTCAGCCTCCAGTTTGGCTAAATAGCTGCATCTCTCGCAAGTATTTGTGTTATGTGGGAGGAGGAGAGGGTTGTCTGTGTACATGAGGCAATTGTAACATTGCCTCAATATTCCCAGATTCACCAACTGGGCAGGAGAGGACGCCAGCATCTGGCCCCTCGACATGCTAGAAAAATTAAGAAGTTAGGTATGAGACTGAATAAGAGAGGACTTAGTAAGGAAGTGGGTACTCCTGGGGGGGTTTCGCAAGTGAGGGACTTTGTATAATATAGAAGTGACAAGTGCTGAGCTTTTTTAGGAACAAGTGCTGCGCTTTTTAGTCAAGGGATATATTGTTTAGGTTACTAGTAGAGCAGTTCTAAGGGAAAAAATGAAGAACAGACTTTATGGAGCCAGAAAAAGTTTACCCTCTTTAAACCGGCGCTGCCCGATGCTGCTCTAGTGGCAACTCCGCGCTAAAGCGTGCTTTATAGCAGGGGGCTGGAAAAGGCAGGAAATTACCCAAAATGGCCACTGAACTACAAGTTACTGTCTTAAATCACTCCTCTGAGGACAAACAGGCAGCTCAGTACTCCCCACTCCCACTGGTGAGTAAAGAAACTTCCCCCTGACCAAACAAAGAAAATGGAGAAGTACAGGAACCAAGACAAAGCCCAGGGATCAGCAAAATCTGATCACTGGAACAAACTAGCCAGGAAAGTTAGGAGAACAAGAATATTTTTTTGTTTTTTTTCAAGTTTTTTTTTCACACACAGTGAATACAATACCCATGTGTGTGGGCCAATCCAGACACTACACCCCTGAGCCACACTGCAGACCATTGTCATGTGGACTGATCCCAAGGTACACCCTTTACCTAGCCTTGTACAGCCTTCTGGCACAGTCAACCACTACACACCTGTGAAACAATGCACCCATGCATGTCAGTACTGGCAAACCTGTGTCTGTGTGTGTGAAGTATAATGATTTGGATGCCATTCACACTCACTACACCTCCGATTAGCCTACTTAAGCATGCCTTCTGATGTCAGACACCTTGATATACCCTTTGCCCATATATCAGCTTGATAACCTCTGTGGTGCATGTGATACCTGCATATTACTGTAGTGTGGCAAACTAGTTAGGAAGTCTAATCCTGACCCTGCCAACTGTGATAATGTGTGCGAGTCCCTGAGAAAGTTTGGCTGTGTCGTCCATAACACTTTTTCTAGTGGACAGGCACATGTACTACACCTGCCTTATCCCTCCTTTATTACTGTTGCTGATGTCACTCACCGTCAAATACACCTTTGAACAGTTCCCCAGCATGTAAGCTATGTGGCGCATGCAATAACTGCATAGACATGTAATAGCAATGCATAGTCAGGCAGGGGTTTGAAACCCCGTACTGGTAAGTGTGTGACACAAACATGCTTAGCTTTTACTCTCCTATCCCCTTCCTATATTACTTTGTCTTTGTCTCTCTCACTCCCTCTCTGGTGGATGTGGAAAAGTACACCTGCTTTGCTTAGGCAGCAGCTTGTGTTTTGTTAGTGATGCTCATGATCAGCTGATGGCCTGTGCATGAATTGCAGTCCCCCACTAGCTGATTGCATGTGGAACAGCTGTGGTAACATTCCCATAGCCAATTGCATGGAAACACACTCCTATAACTAGGAACATCATGTGGGTGTTGGCCCTTTTCATTCACTGTGAGCAGGACTTCATGTCGGTGTTTGGCAAACAGCATCACAGACGGTAGTGAGATATACCTCTAACAACATACACTGTGGAGACAGGCGAACAAACAGGAGGGGGATGTTCCAGACATGACTACAGAATGTACGTTTTGCTCTTCTGCATTTGAAGTAATGTTGTTTAACAGGGTTTGTGTGGATATGGCTGGTCTACATGATTTAATACCTGTCATGACAGTGTTATGTGGTTGAGGAAACTCCCACCTGTACAGTTATCTGCAGACTGGCCAGTGTTTGGAGTCTTATGTGTCTTGTGTTACTCACAGATTACCTATCTTAGAACTGCAGAAACATAGTTTGAGGATTGTAGTCAGTACATGGTGACAGCCATGAGAGTTACTGACTTCATATCCCTCATATGGTATAAGTCACAACAAACCCTGTTACAACCGTAAATGTATGCTTTTATCCCAGTAACATGTCAATATTTCCCCTGTGTTTGTGCCTCCAGCCACAACTCTGTCAACCTTTGTACATATGTCATGCAGTAAGAGGTGCATATGTTCAGTACACCATTATTTATGGACATTGTACCTGATAACAAGCCAGTGAGATATCAGACTGCTAGACATGTTATGTATAGTAGGGGTTATATTTGAGCACATAACCTGGGCATTCTGTGGTAGTGCATACAGTAGTGAGGTCTGTGTACTTACGGTGATTGCTGACAGCGTGTGTATTGCGAATATGTGCCTTGGCATGTGTACAGATTGTATTTGATGTCATTGTTCTTGGTCCTGTTCTATCTGATGTTACATGCTGCTCCAGTGTATGGTACCCTATCGGCTTACAGTGTATGGTACCCTATCGGCTTACATGTTAGTAGGGCCAAACACACACATGTCCCATACCACAGAGAGGCATCGGACTACACTGTGTAGTGGCCCAGTATATGTAGGGTTGTTGTGTGAGTTTGTGAGCAGCACATATGAGGATGATGTTGATCAGACAGTCCATATACTGTAATATTAAGCTCGCTTGCCATATGTGACTGCAGCTGTGTTCACACTGGTTGTGAGTATGCACTTTTACACAGGTGTCTGTTACTCTGTGCTGTGACATGCCTGTAGAGCCTGCTATATTTGCAGGTACATGTGTATTCCCCCATAAGAAATGTAGGCCAGTGATGTGGCAGTCTGTAGTTTGCACAGTGCTTTGTGACATGCCTAGCAACTTAGTGTACTTACCCAGTGTGATGTTATGTCCAGATATTTATCAGATGCACTGCTGCTGGGTCACGATAACTGTCATGTATTTCTGACAAAGCAGTGGGATGCTGTATAAATGTATGTCACTAGTGGGTAGTATGTGGCCATGTGACCTCTGCACCACTGGTTATTATGTGTCAGGACAGACAAGAGTGTGTGAATGCATAAACTGTGTGGAATATGTATTCCAGTATTTACGTGATATACCCATTTACGTGGCTGTTAACATCCACATTGTCAGGCTTGGTCCACATGTCTCGCACTAAGGGGTTCTGCGTATACCTCTAGACTAACCAGAGTATGTCAGACTGTCCACATTTATTGGTCATATCTCTGCTGTATTCCACAGGACCATTACTGTGATATCAGTGGTACTGTACTATGATGACCTTAGGATGTCTGTCAGTAACTGATGGTGTACATGTCAATAACAGATGTGACCTCCAACACACAACATTTCTGTTAAGACAACCCCTGTTACAGTAGCAACACTCTACATATATACATGCAATAAGTACATGACATCCCCTTGCACTAAGAGGTTGAGACTATTGGTGCTGAGGTATGACTCCACTCCATGTTCTGGACATATGTTAAACATATATATATATATATATATATATATATATAAATATCTAATATATGTATCCATATATCTATATAGATGTATACACATATACATATCTACATACATATATGGATATATATGTGTACATATATATACATATACATGCACACACACACACACACACACACACACACACACACACACACACACATATATGTATATATCTATCTATATATATATATATATATATATATATACATGCACATATAGTTATAGATTATATATATATATATATATATATATATATATATATATATATATATATATATATATATATATATATATATATACATATATACATATATGCTGTATATATATATATATATATATATATATATATATATATATATATATATATACATATATACAGAGAGATTTATATATGGCCATATATTTGATGCACTATACATATGTATATAAATACATATATATGAATATACATGTGTATGTACATGTACACATATATCTATATATATATATATATATATATATATATATATATATACATATATATATATATATATATATATATATATATATATATATATATATATATATATATATATATATATATATATATATATATATATATATATATATATATATATATATCCATATCCTTATATGTAAACATTACTGTTGTGTATACCTTCCCAGATGTATCACACCATATTATCTATGTGTATATTTAGATATAACAACATACGTGATGCAATAGTAATATCACTAATAAGTACTACACAATTGTAGAAGTCACAGCAATTGTTCAATACTATTCAATTTGTGTACTGACAGATATATTGGAAAAACAACAATTGTCTTCACAGCTGTCATGGTGTAGTGGTTAACTGCTGTGACTATAGTGTGCAGGGTCCTGGGTTCAAGGTCTGTTTGTTTTGTTGCTGGGCAGAATAAGTGCTGTTAGATACAGAGTGGTTAAGGCAGGTTTGAGCAGCTTAAAGTGTATTTTCCCGGGTTTGTGCAAAGCTAAGCAGTGCTAAGGTATGTTTAAACTTACAAGCAGTTACACCATATAGGCTTCACTTAACAGTGCACAAATGTGCTTAGCTATAATATTGCAACAATGCCGACACTTGCTTAGCATAGCTCAACCCTGGTAAGCAGTGCTCACATTCCAGTCTGATAACATAGCAGGGTAATTACATCTGTAATAAGTTTATAAATGCCATATACATAACATGCATCTATGTGCTGTCATTACAATAGCAAGGGGTGTGAGTCTACTGTCTAGGACACTTGACTATATATGGCTTGTACAACACTCTTATCCATGTGAATGTGTTACATACATGGGTAGTATCCCAGGTTATATGCAGTCACACTTTCATGTAGTGTTTCATTACATTACTACTGTTGACAGTGCATTCCCAAGTAAGAGTAGATTGCTAATTGTATTACTGGAAACAAACACCGTTGCATGCAAAGATGGACTCTGAGTCCTCGCTGTCATGTTCCTGGTGTGTGAGCTGTGTTTCATTAAATATTTCCTAATGGATAATGATCTGACATGTGGAAATTAACTGTAGACTACTGTGTGTATAGCACATGTCAGTGAGGGCTGTTGTCATGTAGTGATGGCATACCTATTGGTGTCAGATATCTATCTGTCAACACATTCATCCTAATGCATAGCTAGTTGGCTAGCTGGTGTCTGTCAGTCCTCTGTACAGATGTGCAGATGTCAGGTATCCATCTTGGATACTTACAGGCAATCTATGCTTCACTGACACTAACATGTCTGCCCAGCTGTGTTATAAATGCCACAGATAGGACTCTACACCCTGTACATACCACATGTCTTGCTTACCTCAACTACACTACCACAGTCAACAGAACATGCTTAGTTACAGGTCTTCAAGACAGACACTGACCATATTATGTAATACATGTTGCATACATGGCAACTGAAGCCCCTCACTGGCCCTCTACAAGAGGCACCCAGATGATTGGCTGATGCATGTCACTCTCACCCTGAGGATCATCCCAGTGGTGTCTGTTGATAGATGGCCTGCTGGCACACGGCAGGTGGCATGATACCACTGTACACACATCCCCTACTCTTCCCATCTCTCCATGGACAGTAGCCTGGTACACACCTATGAACACCTGCACCGGTGCTCCCCAGTAGTGACAAATGTGTACATGTGCATTACTGAGAATATCAGTGTCTCTGTGTTTGGAGACCTGTAGTTGGGAATACCCTGAGGCCCTTCACACCCAACACACCCACCATTGCCATAGTTAGATGTGGCTGCTGCTGTACTGGACATTACATGTACCTTGTTATGCTCTTCTTCTTAAGGGCTATCTGGGCATTGTAGTGCCAGCACAACACTTTTGTACAAATGGGGTGATAGGTATGGGATACTCACTGAGTTCTGGCAAGTGTGTGTATGTGCGCATGTGTGTGTATATGTAGGGTACAGCATTCTGAGGCCACATACTCCTATTACAATATGCATTGCCACACAGTATTATGGATAGTGATGTTCCTGACCATAGCAGAGGCATGACAATGCATCACCCTACTATGCCTGTGGCATGTGCATTAGATGCATAACCCTGTAGTAGCACTCTCGGGATGGATAAGGGGTTGTATTGCAGTCCTGGTTAATGTGTGATGTGGGTATTTCAGAGTGTTATCATGGGTTCCAGTGCATTCAATATCCATAGTGGGGTGTGTGTGCTGGGTATACTGTCAGTACACCATGATACCCCTGGTACATGACCCACATACCATTGTATGGTGACCACTGTCACCATCAACCATACAGGTAACTGATAACACTATCCAGCTCAGTTATGCATGTGCTGTGTGCAACCTACCTGTAACACAATGGACACACTGACAAGGTAGTTAGCACTGATAGGCCCAGGTCTCTCATATGTGTGTCTGACTGTTATGTGTATGCCAATGTGTATATGATGGTATGTCACACTATGTATTGTCCATAAACAACCATTACAACAGCCATTGCCATACTCTACATGCCTGGGGATGTTCTGCATGTAACATGCAACCTGGAACACACCTCATCCTAAAAGCTGTATGGTGTGTGCAATTAAAGCCACACACATCAGTAGCACTACATATCTAAGTCGGGGTCTAGTCCCAGTGTTGTCAAGTAATACTGTGCATGTATGTGGGGGATTCTACTTCAGTTTGCAGAATATACATGTCCCAGGAGGTCATATGTCGAAGAACTGCCTGGCATATGCTAACATTTCACAGGTATCATCCTGTGGAAACACATTCTATCACAACTAGTGTTAGATGTGTAAATGGCCTCTTCCCCACTGTATAGGTGTGCAGCAGTACTGGGGTTGGTATATATAGCTGGGTGTGGCTGTTGTGGACACAGCCAACATCATTGCAGTTACTGTTGAGTGTATCCCCCTGCGTAGCTGGCCGTAATACTGTACAGTTCATGTTAACAGGTTAGGTAGTTGTCTATCACACTATCTGTGGTTCTACAGCACCTCTCACTCTCCAAAGGGTAGGGGTGTGCCACCCACACCAGCACACATATGTTTACCGAGTTGAGGATTGCACTACCTTGGGGAAGGGGACATATACCCTGCCAGTACCATCGTCAATGACATTAAACTAGCGCACGGCTTATTCCACAATGTGTTGTTGTGCAGAGTCTGGCTTGGTGGAATTACATAGGATACAATGGGTTCCTTGCACCGGTACATACATCCATATGTACAGTATTCTCATGTAGCGCATCAACACCAAAGCCTCTGTGTGTGTTATACCCAAACGTGGTATGTACCACCCAGTACAACTACCATTGTCCGCTGTAGAAGGACTGCTAACAGCAGCCACCATGCACTCACCTGTATACACCACCCCTAGTCCTATCAGCCATGTGGCACAGGCAGTAACTGTTATACAGACCTCTGACATGTGTCCACCTGTACTCAGGATATTGCACAGCCAAGGTGTCACCACAGTGCCATAACCCTTGTGAGATATGACAGCAGACCATCCTCCTGCTGACACATGGACACCTACAACACAAACTGATAACATTATGGAGACCACAACTGCTCAGTGTTAATAACAGCTATAATGCATCATGGCTGGACAGCTACACTTCCTGACATGTAAGCATTAAACTTTACTGCTGACAACATGTTACACAGCAGTACATTGGTACACTGTAGTACAGTCACGGTGTGCATCAGAAACATATTAGCCTGTCCCTGCATTAATGTTACGGATGACAGGGATGTGGCAAAAGTATAATCATATGCACAGGGTGTGTTGTTGGTTTGGCAGAGACCTAGGCTGAACCATACATTTGACACCATGTGTGTGACTGAGGGGTTTTAATTATTGATATGGCCATGGTAATGTGGTGTGTGTAGGTATGGGTTTGCCCTAGCTGTGTTTGTATTGTGTGTGAGTATGCATGCACAAAGTTCTGCTGTGTGGCTGCCCTATATAGGTGTTTGTTGAACAGGTGCAGACCATACCTGGCAGGGTGTGCAGTTCACTGCCTTCGGCCATGGACATGAGAACTGTGCCTGCCAGGGGTTCCACGGGCACATCCAGGTACAAGCCACGATATGGTACTCTCCCCTGATGATAACATATGTCTGCTGGAAAGAGGTCCCTCCTGGGACTGGCCAGGGTCACGTGCATGTGGCCTGCTGTGGTGTGGTGTTGACAGCACCCGCCCCTGCAGTGCTGGGGCTGGTACTACCTCTACAGGAGGGGCTTTGTGTCCTTGCACATCCAAGTCGACCTCCAGCTGTTGGTGTTGCTGGCCTATGTCCACGTGGCCATTGCACCACTCCCACCACATGCTCAAGCATGGACAATCCATGGTCGATGAGTCCCACCATCTCACCCCAATGTCTATCCATGACCTCTGTATAATAATGGAGGGCACCTGCAAGATCACGGATGTTGTCAGTTACAGCAGAAAGAGTAGTCCTCTGCAGCCTCAGACCCTGTCTGGTGTACCATTCCATGCATGCCTGCGCCTCCATGACAGCCTGAAACATGCATCTGGTGGTACCAGATTTGGCACTTCTGCCAGGGGCACGATGACCAGCAGCCTTCCAATGAGCACCTCTGTACATTGGCCTATGTGGTACCCTGACGGACATCCACCTATGGCTGCTGTGTCCAGACACATGTTCCATAGATACCACACTGTCCTGTGCACTGCCACCAGCCACCAACTGTCCCTCTGCTATGGCCACTGGTGTTGGGGTATCTATAGGCACTGCAGCTGCGTGCGGGAATAGGGTGGATAACAGAGGGATGTCAAACGATGGCGCAGTTTTGGCCTCTGACAACCCTGCCTGTGCCTCAATACACATATCATCATTTTCAGTGTCTGTATGGACACCAACATCAGATTGTCTGCAGGAGGGACCCTGACCCACCTTGCCACCTGTGAGGGGAAAACAAGAAATGCACTTTGAGACTTGTACATCATTGCTTAACAGTATACACATACACACACACACACACACACACACACACACACACACACACACACACACACACACACACACACACACACACACTGACGTTCCACCATAATACTTACCTGTCCCTGAGTTTAGAGACTGTCCCAAGTTTATTCCCTTAAGTTCCCCATCCTGCATCAGACTTGGAAACTTACAGTCATTAATACCAATCATTAACGTATCATTCTTCTAATTACCTAGACAAGTGATCACAAAACATGACCTGTTACTCCATTACCTCTTTGACTTCATTGGAGTTGTTTTTTCAGAGATTCACTGCTGTAATCCAATGTTCACCCTGGGTTTGTCCAGACTTCTTGAGTATGGCCCCCATATGTTAGGGGCTACTACAGTCACTCAATGTCATGCACTGGAGTGTCATACATTACTACTGTTCAGTAAATGCAAGATCTGTTGCTCTATTAACTTATTATGTGGACTACAGTAATATTTGGAAATAGACACTGGTGTTGCCTAGTAATTCTCCAATGCATCTGTAGTGCTGCATACGTGGGTATTCTTTCACCTTTCTGCTGATTGCAATTATAACAGTATACCTAGTGTCTGGTTTCCCTTCCAATGCATGTTCCATGCTACAAACCTTATTATACTATCAGATGTCCTGAGATTACATGTCAAACAAGTATTCCTGGTGTCTCATGTGTCTGTCCATGTCCATGTACTGCACGATTTCAAAGGGAAGTCGAGAAGTATGAACAACCTCACAATCACACACGTGCATACATGGACACACACACACACACACACACACACACACACACACACACACACACACACACACACACACACACACACACACACACACTTGCAGGTGAGGTTGCATGAAGATATTACACATAGACCTCCCATTATCCATCTGTCAACATGCATGACATATGGCACTCAACAACATGCATTGCAGCTATAGTCAATCCAAGCTAGCAACATTATACATGTGTGTGATGCATGGGTTGTGTTAGTAGGTGATGGCCCTTCCCCTGGAACACACTGCACCCATGTACACAGTATTGCTGTGCACCCGTTCATCACCCTGACATGTACTGTGCACCATAACTCACAGGTGTACACACCATTGCTAAATGTGTATTACTGTGTCAGTTATGTCTGCTCTGCTGCTCACAGCCCCTATGTGTTTGTCTGACACATACCTGGGGATGATATGTGGACAGATGTCATTTGTGAATGCCTGATGTCTGATTTACAGATCTCATCATCAGCGGTGCAAGTATGGCCAATGCGATACAATTACACTGACAAACTTCAAACCTTACCATAGCTATGGGGAGTGTACACACCCTTACTGATATGATGCCCTCTTCCTTGATATGCCATGGGACCGCATTACTGCATATGTTAACATTACATGAACCTGATATGTGACATATGACCTGTACAATCAAATGCAGTGTCAAACAAATGTGTTAGTTGTGCAGATGCTGATTGAGATACATACACTTTGTGGGTGCATATGTGTGCATGCCCTTATCATGATGGTTTGTTGCACCTGCTGTTATGTGTACTACAGCAGTCACTATTTCTGGCAGGGCTATACTAGCATGGGCCATCTGCATTTGTCAGTATTTGGTCAGTCTGCCCTACACATGTCCCCCAACTCTGAATGATTGCAAGGTCAACTCATGTGCACATCCCTTGGAGTTCATACACTGCTGTCACTATTGTTGTGGAGTCAGGGTTATGTGTGCCACAGTTCCAGACCCTGACTGTGTGCAGATACAGTAATTCGTAGCATCCTTTGGATCCCTGCTGCAGTGCATTGTTGTATCATGATGACACCCCCTCCCTACCCTCAGCCTTTTTGTAGATGCTTGACAACTATGGCCTACACATATGTGTCATTTTTCAGTGTCTCAAACACTGAACACCATGTGTACCAGCCTATTCCCAGCTAATGAATGGCAAACATACATGTGTACACTGGCACTGGCAAGGTACAGATGGGGATGGTGGGCCTGAGGTGGAGTGAGGTGTTGGTTGTGCAGCACATGTATCTTACTTGACACTATCTGTAGGTTTCCAATGTGGTCTTGGTACACCAGTACACATTGCAATGTATGCCTTTTGGGGACCTTTTCTATTATGCATACACTACCTGTAGAGAGGCCTGGCTGATGTTTCCTGTGGTGCAACTGTCCCATCTGATTACCCTAACCCATGGGCCACATGTATGCAGAGTCCAGGCAATTGCTGATACGGGTACTGCACAGCTAGTACTTGCTAGACATTCCTGTAACTCCCTCAGTGTTGTGGCATGTTACTAGGCAGCCTGCATGACCTGTTTGCTACATGTGACATCATCTGTCTTGGATGGCCATCTGTTTATCTTCTACATTAATCCTGTCCCATACATCCTTGCCACATACATGACTGTCTGCACTGTTTGCCGTGGTATATACAATGGTGATGTATGGCCACATGTCCAACTCCTGGGTGCTACCTGTTGGGTATGGGGTCCACGCCATGGCATGAAGATGTGTGCAAGCCATGGCTGCCTCTGTTGCAGGTAAGTGGGCAAATTTGATGGCCAACATCTTGGACAGCAGACCATTTATTGGTGTGACACTGGGGACATGTACTTGCTGAAAGGTGCATTCTCATGAAGAATGCATGCTGTCAGTACCTCAACAGCTGCTTCCACTATTTTTTATCTGGAGTGTGTGCATACATATGCTACAGTGTTTGTGAAGGTATGTATTCCCCATATTTCTATGAACTACTTCACCCGACTCCAAACAAATCACAAAACTAACCCTCAAAAATTCTGGCGGGGTATAACTATGCTCCTAAAACCCGGAACCACAGAAAACCCTATCCCCTGCCCAAATGTAGATGACACAGATCTTGCTACCCAATTCAATTCCTTCTTCATAGACTCTATCACCAAACTTACCTCCTCTTTCTCAAATAACATTCCTTCTCCTACCTCCACTTCTCCTAACTCTTCTCCCACCTCTCCTCTTGCTTCTCCCCTCCAACTTCTCCCACTTCTCCTCAGACTTCTCCCCCTCCAACTTCTCCCACCCCTCTTCATGCTTCTCCCCCACCAGCTTCCCCCATTCACACCACACCCCCACCTTTCTCCTTAACTCCTATTCCTACATCCACCATATATAAACTCCTGAAACAACTAAAACCATGCACCAATGCCCCAGATAACATTCCCTCATATTACCTTAGCATAGCTGCAGAAGCCATTGCCCTCCCTATCAGCATACTAATTAACCACTCTATCCAAGAAAGTACTGTTCCTCAAATCTGGAAAAAAGCTTACATCATTCCCCTACACAAAGGTGGTAACAATAATAACATTACCAATTTCCGTCCCATAGCCATCCTGTCTCCCCTTTCAAAAGTTCTAGAAAAATGTATCCATCTACAGCTCCTTCCCCATCTTCTGGACAACAATCTATTAACTCCCACACAGCACGGATTCAGACCCCATCATAGCACCATGACCGCTCTCCTATCCTTCCTTGAAACACTGAATAAAGCAAGAGATTCTGGCTTCACTGTATCTACCATCCTACTCGATCTCTCTAAAGCCTTCGACACTATCTCTCATAACCTACTTCTTACTAAGCTATCTAACCTAAACCTTACCCCCTCTTCCCTACATTGGTTTACTAGCTATCTCTCTAATAGGCAACAAGCCTTCAAATGGAAAAAAGCCACCTCCTCCTTCCTCAACACCCCTACAGGTGTTCCACAAGGTTCTATTTTAGGTCCTCTCCTCTTCAATATCTTTATTAATGACTTCTACCACTCTATCCCCCTTGCAAACATTATTCAATATGCAGACGACTCCACAATCATTTGTGCTTCCTCATCTATCCCAACTCTTCTAAAACTCACCCAAGACTCTTTCACCACCACAGAACAATGGATGAAAGACAACCATCTTGCACTCAATGCTGCTAAGACTAAACTTATGATATTTACCCCCTCCAAAACAAATTATTTTGATAGATCTCTATTCACTATCACCAGCCAAAACAACACATCTCTTGAGCTGGTATCTGAAGCCAAACTACTGGGTGTCCAAATTGATGACAAGCTCAAATTCAACTCCCATCTGCTACTAAATATAAAGAAAACTCATCAAAAATTGGGCATGCTCTACCGTCACAATCGGTTCCTCACCTCAACTACCAAAATTACTCTCTCTACCACATTTCTCCTTCCCTCCCTTCTCTATGGTGCCCCTCTTCTTACAAATCTGCAATCTTCTCTGAAAACCAAGCTGTCCTCTTGTTACAATAAAATAGCCAGATTCGCCATCAGTAACAAATTATCCACCCATCACTGTGAACCTCTCTTTCAACTCAACTGGCTAGAGCTTCCTAACTACCTCTCCTACACTCAGCTCACCTATGCACATAAACTCATTTTCCAGCCATCCCTCTGTCCCTCTCTCTCATCTACCTTCAAAATGCAAACAACTCAAAGACTTCTAAGATCTAATAATCAAAACTTCATTGAAGTTTACAGACCCATACACCCTCCTGGACAAAACCTCCTATCCTTCTCACTAGCATGCCTATGGAACTCCCTTCCCCCCTACATTCGAACCATTACCAACCTACCATCCTTTAAAAAATCCCTACACTCTCATCTAAAATCCTCTTGGGAATGCTCCTGTACACATTCCTCATAACCTACTCGCTACTCCCAACACTTCTCCTCTTTTCCTTTTTCTCAAAACCTAACCAGCAAATTCATGCTGGCTTCTAGCATATAACTCCTTATTTGTACTCTGCAATCTTACAATGTTTTTCTTTAATTTCCCATGTAAACTATGTGTGTAACATAACCTTTGTATAATCTGTATGTGGACTATAATCTTTGTATTATCTGTATGTGGAGCTTTTCTCCTCAGGACTCCATTGAAAACGGGTTCTTTAGGCCCAATGGACTATCCTGGTTAAACAACTGCAAATAAATAAATAAATAAATATAAATTTGCTGTCCTAACATATGATTCCATATTACACACTCATTGCTCATGTTAGGACCACATTGCAGGTTTTAAGGGTTGTGGACTGCAGTATTGTGATATGCCGTAGTGTAGAGCTGTAACAGTTGCCATTGTAATACTGATATATACACTGTTGTAGCACTGTATAAGGGTGATGTTTCAAACACGTCCCTACTGTAGGGCCATTTGTCCCACCATTATGTTCATTTCTTTGCACACATTTTGCAATGACAGGATGTTAGTTATATTGCAGAAGTATGACATACCCTTCAGATGCACCATCATGGTGACCAATGTGATGCAATGCAGTTAACAGCAACAATACATGAACATGTACAGCATGCATTCTGGGTAGGTGTGCTAAATGTGTGCATGGAATATACCATGGCCATAACATGACCGGTGTATTGGCAAACCTGAACAAACACCATACTCACCAGATACTGGCTGCTGCCCTGGAGGTATACCAGAGGGACTTACATAAGTGTGTGAGAGATGCGATGTCAGTAGCCACAGATGTGGCATTGGTACAGGGTGGGTGCAGCATTACAGGACATCAACAGTACAAGCCTACAATACTACAGATTATGCACATCTGTTTATTACTACTACGTAGCAACAGACTATATATATTTTAACTAATATATGCATGATCTAACTGTACAGATGCAGATGGATATGCAGCAGTCATCTACTGATGTGCCCTTTGGCCTTACCTGCATGCTCCTCTGCCATTGTGTGGGTAGCACCCACCTCCATTATGCTCTCCGCCAGGTGTTGTGTGTGCGGGCAGGCAGGTGCCCTGAGGCTGGCAAGGAGCTCCTCAACATGTGTCAGGAAGGGCTGGATGGCATGACCCCCCCCATTGCAAGCAGGTCCCCCCTGACTGCAGCAGCACGCCGACAGGCATGGCAAAGTAGATCGGTGCATCAATGTCAGACCTGCTCATAACTGCAGTTATGGAGGCCGACATTGTTTACCCTGTGGTCAAGATCATTCCACAGGGCCATCGACTCCTGCAGATCATGGGCTGTTCACCAAACAACACGTGGTAGTGCTGCACCAGGTGTGAGATGATGACATCATTCTCCTCCACTGTATAAATGGGCAACCACTCCCTGGACATATTGCCTGAAAGACATAAAGATGGAAACAGGTCTGAGGACCTCATACTGCAGGTTATCATCGTTGTTAATACACATCTCTGTCTCCCCCCCCACCATATCTGCAACAACAATCTGATCACACAACTCAACATGTATGTCTACAGAATACCTACCATTGAGACATATATCGTATTGTACAACACTTTGTGCTATGTGTTTGTAGTCATGTTCCCTGTGGGGCACTATCATTGGTGGCCTGTTACAGACAATGTCACCTGCATGCCATTGTAAGGGCCACTATGGTTTCATATATGTATGTGTTCTGTTTGCTATGTGATTGCTGCACATCTGTTGTTTTGTGTTAATGGGCATATCTATGCATGCTGTTGGACATGATCCGGGAATGTTTGGACTATTACTACCTACATATGTTCTATAACAGTGACACAATAGTATGTTTGGGGAACAGTTGCCAGCAGAACAACCTCTCACACCTCATCTGGCCATGTTACCAGGCCACATCACATGTGGGACCCACTCTGGGGCCTCCTCTTCAACTGGTCCTGCACTACCTTCAGGTAGAACCACCACAGGGGATGATGTTCATCCCCCTGTTGGGAGCACACACAAACAGGATCCTGTCACCCGAAGTCAGGTCCAGGATCTGGTGCATAGGGAGCTCCACAGAAACTTGGGGGGTGTGCTACAGCACCTTGACGCCCTCAGTACACAGTCACAGGGTCTGCATGCTCCTACTGTTCAGCCCCCAACCCAGGCACCTTCAGGGCCGTGAAGCTGCTGTTGTGACTACCCATGGGTGGGGACCTTGGTCCCATTGTTTCCATATGGGGCTCATGGGCTTCCACATCGCAAAAGACACTCCCCATTCAGGGTGATTACCCACCACATGTGTCATATACTGCCCCTGTAGGCTGTTCATAGGTTCATAGGTTGGTACTAGGCTATCGGCCCTAGGGCCTACACAATTTTTTGAATTGACTGTTAGAAATGCCTATCAGATCTTTATAGTATGAAAAAAGTAATATGAAAGAAATGTTTTAATATGATAAAAATGACATAAGTATACAATAGCAATAACATTTTTTTTTTTTTTTTTTTTTTTTTTTGGGAGGACTAAGGTATTAACAAGTGTGGGGTCATGCAGTTATCTCAGGTAACTTTTAAGTTTGAGAAGACAAGAAGACAAGAGACTCTTCGTGTAATTTCCTTACCATAGATGTGGTGGACCTCTATACCTCTATACCACACTTAGAGGCCACAGAATGGATAGCTAGCATTATGACTTACTTAGGAGCCCCCTAAAGATGAGACTGACATGGTCACTGAACTTTTGGAGATCATTTTAACATCCAATTTCTTCATCTTTGAAAAGCAATATTTCTTACAAATACAAGGTATTGCAATGGGGTCACCCTGTGGCACATGTGTTGCCAATGCTTTTGTAGCTTACTGGGAGAGACAATTTATACTTGACAACCCAAGCTTTAAACACCAGTTGGCCTACTACACTAGATACCTTGACAATATCTTTATTATGTTCAAGGGCTCAGAGCAGGATGCAGTGGACTTGATTGAATACATGAATAACACCACCCAATTTTTTAAGTTTACACATCATTTTTCTACATCCTCCATTGACTATTTAGATGTTAGACTGGAAAAAAACACAATGGATGGTTCTCTGATTTCTTCAATTTACAGGAAACCAACCTACTGTAATTCAATTCTCCATTTTTCCAGTCAACACCCATTCGAGCAAAAAAGATCAATAGTCAAGGGACAACTTATTAGAGCGGCTAAGATGTGTAGCACTGAAGCTAACTTTAACATAGAATGCCAACTGTTGTTTGACATGTTTAGTAGCCGTGACTACCCTGAGGCACTAATCTATGAATTAACACAAGAAGTCAAAAACAAGAGATTGGGAGGGGGGGTTTACAAACCCCTTTTGGGCAACAATCATGAGGTCCCCATTGCTGTTTCTACTTCTTCATTAGAGGTTCCACATTTAACTGAAAAGAATTTCCTGTCCTTAGGCAAGTACACCAATTGCAGTGTCCACACATGAATGTACCTTTTTGTTTGGAGAACATGTCGACACGCAAAAGTTTCTAACCAGCTTTATTACAACGTACAATACAGACTCCAATCGAGTCCGCTCCATTATGTTTAAGAACTGGTATTTTATCACCAGTAACAACTTATTATTAGAAAAATTAGGTGACAAGCCTCTTATAGTTTACAGGAGAGGACAAAACTTAAAAACTTTGCTAGAGAAACATAAAAATGTTGACATGTTCTCCAAACAAAAAGGTACATTCATGTGTGGACACTGCAATTGGTGTACTTGCCTAAGGACAGAAACTTCTTTTCAGTTAAATGGTAAAAGATACAGTATTCATCATAAAATTAACTGTGAGACTAAGTCCATTGTGTATTTAGCTACCTGTGATAGCTGCCCGGCATACTATGTCGGTAAAACTGACCGAAAATTCAAAGAAAGAATTTACCAGCATATGTACGCCATCAAGAAATGCAAAAATGACAATGCATTGGCCAAACATATCGGTCAACACACTGGACATAAGTTTCACTTTATTGCAATTGACCACATCCCATATAACATCAGAGGTGGCCCCACAGCAATACTCTTAGAAACCAGGGAACTTGAATGGCAGATAAAATTAGACGCATTTCATTCTCCAGGTTTAAATGAAAACTGCAACATCTCCTGTCTTCTCAAACTTAAAAGTTACTTGAGATAACTGCATGACCCCACACTTGTTAATACCTTGGTCCTCCCAAAAAAAAAATTTTTTTATTGTTATTGTATACTTATGTCATTTTTATCATATTAAAAAAATTCTTTCATATTACTTTTTTCATACTATAAAGATCTGATAGGCATTTCTAACAGTCAATTTTAAAAAATTTTATTTTACAGATATGCACTGCACAAGGGATTAGAATGTTTGTTTTTTAATACACCCTTCAATATCATGGATAATACATTAGTTTTTACTTTAAACCTATTTTGTCTTCTCCCTGGACGAGTCTTCGAGTTGAAACCAATACGGCATAGAATTCTTAAGCTATCTATCTTAATAGTTTAACACTAATAGGAGCATACTTGGATGTTATAATGTCTTTAATTCCATTTTTCTGAACAATTCTATTAGTCTTATAGACTGACAGTTTCTGATGTTTTTAATGTTTTATAATTAACCATGTCAACCTCTTTGGCATTGAGGAAGGGGAAGTGATGTGTTTTTAATTAATTTTTTAATTATTTAATTAATGTATTTAAACCCTGCACTGTTAGTGCCAAACCGTTTGTTTGTTCTCTGAAGAAGCTACAACACTTGTTAGTAATGAAAACGCTGTGATCTACTTCCAATAAAAATTTGCGTGAAGAAGAAATTATATTCTTGGACTTTTTGAGCTTATTCTGGGATTCCTGCGCCTTCCTGTATCGTTTGCTTTACTTGGTTCTACAGTTTATATATATATATATATATATATATATATATATATATATATATATATATATATATATATATGTACACACACGCATATATATATATATATATATATATATATATATATATATATATATATATATATATGTGTGTGTGTGTGTGTGTATGTGTGTGTGTGTGTATATATATATATATATATATATATATATATATATATATATACACACACACACACACACACACACACACACACACACACACACACACACACACACACACACACACACACACACACATATCTACATGTATAAATACATTTCCTGTACAGTTGAATGACTGTGCTGGATGATATGTTTGTGAAAACATCAGGAGTATGTATATCTGACATGGCTTAGTGGTAAATTATTTGGCTATGATGTGTAGGGTCCTGGGTTTAAGCCTTGCAAAGGCTGTTCATTTTGTTGCTGGGCAGAACAAGGGCCATTAGATACAGAGTGATTAAGGCACTTTTAAGCAAATGTAAGTGGGTTTGCATGGATTTGCACAAAGGTAAGCAATGCTAACTTCCGGTTACAGTTTCTTATACTCAGTTAGCTTCTAAATTGCTTAACCTGTGTAGGCATTGCTTACCCCCCATGCAAACAGGATTAAACCTGCTTACTGCTGTTTAAAAGTTCTTACTCCTGCCTACCCCCGTGCTAATTTCTTTAAAAGAAAAGAAAAAGGGTTGATAAGAAAGTGGTGAAAAAAGGGCACAAAGAGGAAAAGACAATAGGGAAAATAGTTAGGGATGTGAAAGACTGGTGTAGGGAAGGTCCATAACTGCACATTTCTTCTATAGCAATAGCTGCGCATATACACTGATTTGGAGGTAGCTTTGGACACTCATACCCCTGAGAGAGGGGTGAGGACAGCAATAATATATTGTGAAGCCAATTACACCAGATTACATGTGTCCAGTGGACACTTGTGAAAAATGGACAGCTATGTACGGGGCAAGATTTTTTTTTTTGGTAACAAATTGCCCTTTTTTTTCTAAGGTGAGAGTGTGATGTTGGGGAGGGATAGTAGGTATATTTGGGGAGGTAGGTCGGGTAGGATAACAGACAAGACAGCATACAGGGGTGGTATATAACACATGTGGGGGGTAAACACCTTGGATGGGGAGGGGTGTTTAGAAATCTGAAGCCCATGAGCTGCCTAGTGGAAACAGTTGGACTGAGGTCTCCACCCACGAGCAGTCACCACTGCACCTTCATGGCCACAAAGGTGGCTGTGCTGGAGACTGGGTAGGACCCTCTAGATGTACCATGCAGCCCTCAAGCTGGGGTAGCAGATCTCCAAATTCCCTGCAGAGCTCGCTACACACCAGACCCCGGACCTGACAACAGGTGACAGTATCTTGTCCGGGCCCACTCCCAGGGGGGGTGAGCCCTATCCTCTGAGGCTGTTCCATCCGAAAGTGGTGCAGTACCAGTGGATGAGGAGGTCACAGGGTGGGCCTCAGACATGCTGGTGCCCAGTCCCATGGCCAGATGAGGTGGGGGAGGTGGGTCCGCTGGGACTGGCCTTCCCAAACGTGCTATGGTGTTTCAATTTTAAAATATATGTAGGTTAGTAATAGTCAACACATTCCAGGATTAGGTATAACAGCATGCATAGATATTCCCATTAACCCAAAACACCAGATATAGAACAGTTGCATAGCAAACAGAACACATGCATATATGGAACCACAGTGGCCATTACAACAGCATGCAGGTACACTGATGGCAGCATGCCATCAATGTGGGAGTATTTCCAAATAGCACATGCATAGAAACAAATTTCAATATTTATCAAACAATATGACATATGGCCCAACTGTAGATTTAATTATACACATATCGATTGAGTTGTGTATTAAGTTTATTGTTGCAGATATGGTGGGGAGGAGAGAAAAATGTCAATTAACAACTTGTATATCCCTGTAGTTCTCATTACTTTCTTAGTCAGTGCTGTGATCTGTACCTTACAGGTATTATTACACTACCCTATGGCCTTAGTTTGAACAGTGGTATGGATGTAGACAACTATATACATGAACTGTGTTTTACCTGCAGTATACACCTCTTACCTGGTATACCTGTGGAGGTATTGTTTGTTAACACTACCTGACTGTTTCTACGCATATGCCCAGATTCCAGGTTGATGTTATGCACATACTTCGCCATCTCTTACTGCATACACTCTGGGCATTTCTTGACAACATGCACGTGAAACTGGGACACATTTTGACTATTGCCCTCATAAACCTTTGGTGAGTTGCTACAATGACAGGTTTATTTTCATAGACATTTTCCAAATATTTACAGGCCTGACAGTCAGTTATATGACATTAAATGCTGCCTAAATGTCAGAGATTATCATGCTGATATGCCAGGGGGACAGGGTAACAGGCAGCAGATATGGGCCAATTATCTGGACATTCTAGAAAGATCTGTACAGTTGAGAGTTATGATTCTGCATACAGCTTACTACCACTCCCAGGATTCGAACCATAGCTGTGTCTGCTAAAAAGAAAACAGTGTACATCACAGTTGAGTGTGCTATATAGATATTGCTGTGTATCTTTTCTCTGAATTCTGTCTATAAGTCTCCCGTGGTTTTACAATCTGACCCTGTAATTACAACATTCTTATACAGGGTTTCCTAGACCGTTTTATTATGTAGCACAGTGTGGATGACAGTGATGAGTAATACCTTATTAGTCAAAGATACTGCAACACTAATACTGCCATACAATACCAGACTAAACAGCACCAGTCCAGGATTTCAATCTTTTATTTCTAGGCACAGTTTTTGTATCTCACAGACCTGTGAGAGGAATGTTTGTTAACACTACCTGAATGTTGCCACACATATTACCAGATTCCACATTATTATTATGCAAATATGTCTCACTCTGTTCCTGCACACACTCTGGTCATAGCTTCACAACATGGGGGTGGAGTTGGGACATGCTTTGCTTATTACTCTGTAAACTGTATATAGATTTCTCTCACATGTAAATTTTGATTTTGCAATAGTGAGGATCTGTTTGGGGATACCTCAGTTTTATGAACCACTGTGATAGCTTATTGGTTAACTACTGTGACTATAGTGTTTAGGGTCCTGGGATCTAGACCTGCAAGGGCTGTTTATTTTGTTGCTGGACAGAACAGTAGCTGTTGGATACAGAGTGATTAAGGCACTTTTAAGCCATTGAAAGCGGGTTTGCGCAGGTTTGTGCGACAGTAAGCAATGCTAACTTCCGGTTAAATATACTTACAGGGAGTTAGCTTCAGTACTGCTTAACCTGTGTGCACATTGCTTACCCCCATGCAAACGAGCTTAAACCTATTTACTACTGCTTAAAAGTGCTTACTCCCGCTTACCCCCACACTAATTTAGACAGAAATGTAACATGACTCTTGGGAAAGTGGTGGATTTGGACACTCTATGGATTTATCATTCATTACACATTATATCTTTAATTCGCATCCCTGATTCATGTGTATATATACTGCATGGGGCACTTGTGTTTATCTGTGGATTTTGCATTATTACAATGATACCTCACATCTGCATTTAATACAGTACTCCAGTTCACAAATATATGTTATTTAGTAGGTTATACAGCAAAAAAAGTTCATAAAGTGACTTCACATGGAAAATGGAATTTACTTCAGTGAGAATTGAATGGGGAATGACTGCTCCCAAAGCAAACGCTCTGACCACTACACTATTGCAGTACTGCTTCAATTGCATCTATCTTGCTATTTATCTTCTCGTGCCATTTAAGCTACAGCATGCGTAGCTAAGACAGGGGCAAACCCGCACAGCTACTGTTAAATTATATGTTTGATAAAAAAAATGTCTACTGCTATTTTCTCTTGAGGGGACATGTTTCACTTATTGCTGTGGATTCCTGCATGCATCTGCACATTTGGCAGACATCCTAGCAACCCCCCATACCTCTCAACCTCATCAGGCACTCTTGCTGGACAAAGCTTGACAAATTGTGGTACAACTATAGACATATTTTCATTATTGCTCTTATAAACGTAAGGCAGTTGCTAGCGTAACATGATTTGCTTTAATATATGTTTTATCATGGATTTGAAGTCAAACACTGAAATGTATGCATTATTTACCGACTTCAATCCTGTGATCATCCCAGTGACTTGCAAGGACAATTGGGGTGCTGTATGGCCATGGCATGTGCACATTCTGCAATGATTTGTACAGTTGGGAGGTATGTAGCTTCCTATGAGTGTTCTCGCTCATTATTATTGCTGGGCAGCACTTTCTGAGTTGGGGAGGTGTATTGTGAGAGCTCTGCTCTCAGACACACCCCCTGCACTCGTCCATGTTTCATGTCCGTTTAGGAGTAGAGGCAGCGCGCCTTCATTACTATGCATGGCGCGCTGCCGTGCTGCTCTTAAATGGACGATTCCATGCAGGAATAAGCTATTCCTGAATAGAACCTTACTGAATCCTGGGGTGAGTGGTCAATATTTGAATTGAAAACTGAAAAGCCCACAATGGGGCAATTTAAGAACTTGCCTTAAGAAGGACCTGATACAAAATTGCAGTTACAGAACAACATATGCAAAGCCTTATTTGAATTGTACAGTATTCCTTGTGCATCTGACATGCAGTGAAAGGGTTTTTCATAATCTACCAGCCTTAAAGTCAAAGAAAGAAAGAAAGACTGCACAAGGTGTGCACTGGACCTAGGCAATGATGTCAGGAGCCTAGTACTTCTGGTAGAAGAAGAGTGATTTAAAAAAAAAACAAACACACACACACACAACAGTATAATAGCTAATCAAGGAGAGTCTCTCCCTGACAGATTGTGTACAGTTTGAATGGAGACACCCTGATCCTATGACTGTGTTCTTCTTTGCATCAGGGTTTTTACCAATGTTACTTGGAGAGGATTGTCACTTTTGTTTTGTTATCCAGTGCTGCAAGGGGAGCAGAACCAATGAGCATATCACTTCCAGTCACAAATGGGAAGTTTGCCTTGAGTATAGTGGTGTCCAAGCATACTTCTGTCTTCAAAGGATATTCAAAGCCCAGTGCTTGGACACTTTTTTCCAATTTCAGACACTGAAAGCTTAGCATCCTAATTATTTATAGCAATTGTTAGAAAAGTGCTATAAACAAGTACAAACCCTGCAACAGAGTTAGCAGTTCTACAAATTATGCTCCAATCTTTAGATGTATATAACACTTCTTCTCAAGCATTACATTTGAAAATGCAGATTGTAATAGTCTGGAATTTTTGGTCTTAGTCTTGGAAATAATCTAATACCAAGAAGAGTCTGGCTATTAACTCATTACCACATTTGAGCTATGGAAAGTTACACCTCTAAGAACTTGCACACATCATTACATTCCACAGAATTTTCTGAAAAATCAAATATAAATATATTGGGAGTGGCAAATGCTATTAAAAAGATAAAAACAGTAATTATATCAGAAAATGTCTTTTAAGTGATAACATAAAAATCAGTGTATTCACAATTTTGTACATCAAATTTGTAATATATTAAAATGTACACAAAATGAGAATCTCCCTCTCTCTTTCTCTCTCTCTCACTCTCACTGAAGTTTCACATAGAACATTCATATTTTGGAAATTGCAGAACTTAGACATACAATATTGTTCAGCCATTCTTGAGTGTTCATATGATATCAATACATTTCATTTTGAGTGCTTGTTTAATAAGATATTTACAGAAATATGAATACTAATACTTATTTAGATAATTAGCAATGTAAGCAAGCTACAATACCCAATGGGTGGGCATTACAGAGAAATAATGGACCACCCAAACTGGCATGAATCCTACTCACTCCTGAAGGTTCTGCTATTTCTCATCCTTTTGCACTTGTATAATGGGATATCTATTAAGATGCTTTGCATTTGTTGTATTAGTAATATATACTATTTGTTTATGTTCTTAATATAAAATATTTCCACTGCATTTTGTTTGAAAGTTAGTGTGGGATATATAATTGTGGTTGGAGGGAGTACTTTGCTTCCAAAAAAGTTATGTAGGTGTTGTAAAGGGTTAAAATGAAATTGCATGTTTATTCAGAAGGTTAGTGTACATGTCACAGTGCCATGAATGGATATATGGAAAAGTACAGACTGTTGTATTTCATTTCCTGTGCCTGAGGCAGCATTCTTTCTGTCACATGATAGAAGAAAATATTTACATACAATGTTATATTTTATTTCCTGTGCCTGAGGCATCATTCTTCCTAAATCACATGATCACACGGTAGAAGAAAAATATCTTCATACTAAGCAGCACAATATAGATAAAAAATAACAAATCTCTAATTAAGTTTGACATAGTTTCACTAAGATATTTGGTAAAAGACTTGAATTATGACCTATATTATAAACTGCATTAGCTAGTATTTTTCTATTGGATGATAGCAATGGTATGATTGATAAAGTTTAAAGTTTATTACTTTGTTAAATCTTTTCTATAAAAGATTATGAACTCTTTTGCAAGCGTAGACATATTTTCTGAGTATGTTCTCCCATGTGTGTTATTTTCATTTAATTAATTATTTTTTATCCTGCCAACTATGAAGTTTATTTGATAAAACTTTGTTAACCTTAACAGATGCTGCAGTTAAGACTCAGATTTCTCATACTGCCTGGGGCTGCTTCTGCAAAAAAATCACTTTTACTGGGCCCTTTGACAGTTTTCTGTCTAGTGTATTTTCTGCAGTGTCAGTTCACAACTGCACCTCTTTTTACAACTTTCAGTCTTGGCAGGCCTTGAGGTTAGTGAAATGTTTGTATGAGTGTGGTATGAGAGTGGGGATTTTAATATTGTAAGTCTATTTTATGCTGAGTATGAGAGTGGGAATTTTAACATTGTAAGTCTCTTTTGCAATGAGTATGAGAGTGGGCATTTTACACTGTATGATTTCTTTACAATGGGAGCAAGTGTGGGTACTTTAAAAGAACCAGAGCATGGTACTCTGAGGAGACATATGTTTCACAATTGTAACAAAGATAGTTGTCTTTATTTAAATAAATGGTATGAGCTCATTAATATGATGGTAAATTAACTTTTCCATCTGCAGGTTCTTTTGATAAAACATTCTGTTAAACTTACAAAAAAGACTGAGAGACAAAGGTAATGAAATTCCTGCAGGCTGCTGGTCAGCCTTTAATGCATGTCAGATATAATCTAAAGATAGAGAGGCAGATTCTATAGTTCGTAGTTTAAAACATAACACTACTAAACTTAAAACACAATTACAAGCAGCTAATAGGACATCCACAACATTCTGATTGTCAGACACAAGGTGATTATGGGATTTATCCCCTTAGGGAACTACAGAAATTACAACTTAGGTCTGGTGAGTTGTCTGAAGTTTTGTCAACTGCACCACTACCACCTTATAATGCAGCACCATCTTCCCCTGACCAACAGGAATCTACTATTTCTTTTCCACCTCAGAAATCACTGTGTCACCACCTTCTCAAGGAAGGCAATCTTCTGAGTCATCCACTTCCACTAGCCAAACAACCCCTCAATCGCCTCCATCCTCCAGACAACCCAAGACTTCTTCTGCTTCTTCCATTTCAGACTGTACTCGATCAAAGACACACCAAATGTTAGTAGCATTCTGAGGTGACATAAAAAGGGGGTACTTTCTCCTTTTTCTAGACATCAAAATTTACGATCACGGAAGTATATTACTCAATTTACAATAAGGATAGATGAGGATTATTATTTTAGTCCTGAATAATTTAAAGATAATTATACTTCATCCTAAGAAAAAGAGGTAGATAATATAGATGCCCCAACCACTCATTTATATGCGGTATGACAAGTCCCAAACTCAGCACATGGTAGGGATGAAGCAGCTCCTTCTACCATAAATATGGTTAGTCCATGGTCTGCAGCAGATTTTCAGGCTATTTTAGATCCTCTCCCCGCAATCAGAATGAATCCAGAAAAATATGAAAGAATTCTGAAGGGACATGTTCAGCTACAAAATCCTACTTTGGAGGATATTAGAGCAGTAATGGATACATCCATTCCACCAGATTTATTTAAACACATTTGGGATCATGCCAATATACCAGATCCATTCTTTCATATAAAGATGCAGAGGCTTTTCAACCAGCTAAATCACGGTTATTGCAATCCATTACTACAGTATGCCCCCAGTTCCTAACTGGTCATGAATAAATACAGTCACCCAGAGAGAAGATGAGTCAATTTAGAACTATTTATGGCACGTGATAGATGCCTTTGAAGCCTTCTCAGATTATACGGAACCTACTGAAGGTCTGACAGTAAGTAGTCTCTCAATTGCTCTGGTTAATGGTTCATTGCCCTCCATAAGAGACCAACTGAAAAAAGGTTTGCTTGACTTTACCAAGTTTAGGAATTTATGAACTTGTTAATCAGATACAATATTTAGCAGACACTATTATTTGTAAAAAACAAGAACAACAGGAAAAACTGTTAAATCTACAGCTTCAACAGTGTACTAGAAACAGAGGGAAAAACAGCGGAGGAAAAGGGGGATGTAGGTTTAGATTTTCTCAAAATCAAGAATCATATCCTTAGAATAATCATAACCCATTGGGTCAAGGAACAAATCCATGTTTTAATTGCAGCCAAAATGGTCATTGGAAAGGCAAATGTTTTTTCTTGCAACCAGGAAATGCTACAATACAACCTACTAGTACATTTGATATACAGTCTAATAGTACATTTGATAATCAGCTGCCATCACAGGTCCAGCAGAATATCCACCAAAATATGAGTTTACAATCTCCTACATAGTACATTCCTTGGCAACCACCAACTTGGCAATAAGATAAATAGGATAGCCATGAACAGGAATCACAGCTGTTTCCTTTTATGCCTGTACACCAGAAAAGACCATTTGTTAAGCTTAAAATCCAAGACAATAACATCCCTTTCCTAACAGATACTGGAGCTACTAGATCAATGTTAAATGCTTCAGCAGCAAATCTTCCTTTGTCTCATAATTCAGTACGAGGAGTTGGGGTATGAGGAATCTCTTTAGACTACCCCAAGACAGCTTCAGTTCCTATTCAATTAGGCCACTGACAGACCAACATGCATTTCTCATCATGACCTCGGCACCTCTTAATCTTTTACTAAGGGATTTTTTTTGCAAGTTGCAATGTACAATATACTGCACACCAGATGGGATATAATTAAATGTTCCCAATGGCTCTCTGGTTATGCAAATGGGTGCTGTTGCAGAAATTCTAGCTGAAGATATACTTTTCTTTTTCCTTGCTAACACAGAACTACTACAGCCATCAGATTTAGAATTACTGAATACAGTTCCTTCACAGCTATGGACCAACCCATGAGAATGAGGTAGGACTTAGTAAAGAATCTACACCAGTACAAATCACTTTAAAGCCTTATGATCCTTTGCCTATGGTAGCACAATCCCCAGGATTCAGGAAGCTCTGCACGGCATGCAAGAATAGTGCAAGAGCTGCTGCAGGCAATATGGCTGCCGTGCGATCCAGAAATAAGCTCCTGAGATGTGCAGGAGCGCTCCTGCACTATTCCTGCATGGACACAGCTCCTGTATGCTAATTACTTCATTTGCTGGTGAAAACCATGCAAATGAGGTGAATTAGTGATCCAGGAAGCAGGCAGACGTCCATGCAAGAATAGTGTAGACTGCAGAAATGTATTCAGCCAGTAGCTGAATACATTTCTGCAAACTACAAAACAGAGGCATGACAGCTCATACAAATGCATGTATTAGAAGGGTTAGGCATGCCAAAGTCCAAATATATGGCCATAGGCATAAAAAATAATTTCAAATTTATAAAACGTAACTTTTTTTTTGTTGGCCGTTTAAGTGCAGAAAATAATAAAAAAAGCTAGAAATAAGCTTTTAAACCAAAATCATAATTTTGCCATAATTGTCAATGGCATGCATAACATGAAAAGACCATGGACTAGTGGTTGCTAAGGGGAAAGGCTGAATGTCAGTTTTGTAACCAGGCATTATCAGTCAATCCTATGCAAATGAGGGCAATGATACTGAATCACGGGTTTCACCTCAGTGCTAGCTTGCACCCAACTGTGTAGATGCAGTAAGACCACGGTGTATGCCTAAGAGTGAGATGATTTCATAAGGGGTGTGTCATGCATGCTGTAAGCTTATTGGAGCTCTGTGGCCCATGTTTGCCCTTAGCTAAGCACAGCTAAGGAAGGGGGTGTGTCTGAAGCTGCCTAGCAGTCTTTACATTGCCTAAACCGGTGTGCGCGCCGCGCACCGGATTTTAAACAAACAAAAAAAACCCAGGAAATAGCAGCTCCGTTCACATATGAGCACTGGGGGTTTGCCTCTGGGCTTCAACAGGAAAGCAATGGGAAAGGAAAACAGCAATAGAAAGGTAATCAAGGAGAACTAGCATAGCTGGCAGGTGAAATGTATCAGAAACAGCCAATTATTCAGGCAGCAGCCCAGCCCAGCACACTATTATAAACTATGAAAACACCTTTCCCTCTGTTTTTTCCTACAAACTCTACACCACCAGTGTACACAAATGGGGAACTTTTACCTAACAAAAGCAACAAAATGATAGGGGCTGCTTTTGCTCTCATAAATCAACATGTGGAAGAGGCTAAGGGTGGTGAGGATGACAATGTTGATGACCAACCCACAGTGAGGAGAAAGAGAAGAGTGTACAGACCCAGGGTAACCTACCAGGGGCTACATGAGCTGGAGATAGTGGAACGCTATAGGGTGGGCAGAAACCTCCTACAGAAAATTGTTGAGCTGTGCCAGCCACGCCTCACACACAGAACCAAAAGAGGGTAACCCATCCCAGTGGATACCAAGGTATGTGTAGGCTTAAGAATACTAGCCACAGGTACCTTTCAAAGGCCAACTGGGAATATCATGGGGATCTCACAGGCATCAGCATCCAGGATACTCCACCAGTTCCTGGATGTTATGTCAGCACATGCTGGTGAGGACATATATTTCCACAACACCCGTGAGATGTTGACCAGCAATATGTGTTTCTTCCACCAAATAGCAGAATACATTGAGGTAGTGGGTGCTATAGATGGCATGCACATACACATCAAAGCACCACCCAGTGAGCAAATTAGGGTCTACATAAACCGCAAGGGCTTCCCCTCCATCAACTGCCAGGTCATGTGTGATGCCCAGGGCATTATAATGAATGTGTGTGCTGGCAGCCCTGGAAGCTATCATGACTCCCACATCTGGCATATGTCATAACTGTACTAGAGATCTGCCAATGGGGACATCACATATGGCCACCTAGTGGGTGATGCTGGTTATGCACTGGAGCCATGGCTGATGACACCCATCAGAAATGCCACACACCTGAACAAATGATAATGAGGCATACGCACAGACCAGAATTATAATAGAGCATGTATTTGGGATGCTCAAGTCACGGTTCCAGTGCCTGGACATATCCGGTGGAGCCTTGCAGTACTCTCCAGCTACATGTAGCCAAATTGTCATTGTATGTGCCATGCTACACAATATGATCCTGCAGAAACAGCTGCAGCAGGAATAGCATGGGGCAGAGCCACACAGCCGCCCACCATTGCCAAGGCCAGCACAGACACAGAGTGATTCAGAGGAGGAACAACCTGAGCCTGCCCCTGTAGGCAGAAAGAAGCATGCCCAGTATGCCCAAGCTTTGGCAAAAAGGCAATGCATAGCACATACACTGACACGGTAGGAACCCAGGGAATGACACCTCTCTCTGACTCATACATACAGTAAAAGGGATGCCAAACATGACACTACCTGTGTTTACCCATGTATAGGGAGTGTACTATGTGCATCTGACACAGTCAGCCCTTCAGCACCATCCTCAGTACTGGCACAGCCACAAGGTAAGTCACTCTCACTATCAATTGCTGAATGGAGTAGTATGTTCTGCTACTTGCATCGGGTCTATATTATATCATCAAACACTTAAAAAAGTGAATGATGAATAATCAACCCCATGTAAGTGAAAGCTTACAATCACAAAAGCTCAGAACAGCTGTTCTAAAAAAAAAAAATGAAAAAAAGAAAAAAAAATTGAAAGAATACATAAAGTGGGGGGCTACGCCCCCACCCCCTCAATGTGGGGGGCTGTGCCCCCCCACACAACCCTCTATATAAATATACCAACTCCGAGATCACACTACAGTGCTGAAAACAGCAAAGTAACGGAAGCGGCCAAGCAAATTATTTCCCTGGGAAAGAATTCGCTTAAAAGCTGCTTTGCTATTTTGCCTTTTCGTAATTTCGATAGAATGAATCTTCCGTCATCTAATAGGAACCCTTGTATTTATGGTGCAGATGTGAGCATGCAAGGGAATCGGGTGGCTGAATGGTATGGCAGCAGATAGTAGACACCTATATGGGCAGCATGAAATCCATAACAAATACTGGTGTCAACATAATAGGCAGTACTAGAAAAGATGACAAATTCCACTGCAGGACATGTGGTGGGCCAAATGTATGTCCATAGGACACACACATGCATGTCAGTGAGGCTCACATACCCAACAAGTCTCAGCCAGCAGGGCCACAAAGAAAGGCTGTGCTAAGGCCTCCGACTGATGGCAATGGAGAACAGCTCCCCCTCCAGACCTACACAGATGGACTACAATAGGTCAGGCAGTGGGATGTTACTTCTGAATGGTAAGAAGTCTGAAACTGAAATGTAGGTCAATAAAACCTAAGATCTGTACTACACTGATATGCCTCTAGTCTGCATGATAGGTCAGAATACAGAATGAAATGGAAGCCAACAGAGTACCTGAAATACCAGTACGGTCATAACAAATGTTTACAGTTGTCAGGTGTGCCCCCCCCACAATCCTATGTAGAAATGTAGTAACATGTACATGTGGGAATAATAACAGTGGAGCACAGGTTACCTGAGCTGACCAAATTAGCAGGATAGATTGTTGCACATGTACAATATGCAGGGCTCTGTGCGTTAGGTTGTTGTGTGTTGTATATTGTGTGAAAGTGGTCAGCATGTAGGCATGGAGGGTTGTGTCCCAGTGGTCAATGGCCAGTACTGTTGATGACAGGGCCAATTTCTAACAACTGCATTGCCAAAAACAGTGCATCCCAGGAAGACCCAATCCAGCAGTAATCCATACTAATTATTTGGATGTAATATCTGTCACCATCTGAAAGATGGACATGGAATGAATGTGGGCCCAGACATACACACAGTACACAGGTGGAAGTACCCCAGACAGAGAGTGTATAAAATGTTACTGTCAAATGGACACACCTTTGGAATTGTACATACAGATTAGCAGCACATTAGCTGTCTGTGTAGTATGAAATACTGGTGTAATCTGGCCAAACACAGACAGAGCACAAAAGGCACAGTTATGAAGTACTGAGAAACTGCTGATGTCCCCGCTCAAGCCAGCATAAGGGGAATGCCCCACATATATATGTGAGTCAGCTGCAAGTAACTTCCATAGCACAGATACACTCATCTCACCCCACCATCAGCCACAGGTACCTCACAGATCATATCCCTGCTGTTAGGAATGAGTACAATATGACCCCAACTTCTGTATGGGAATACCCACAGAATGCAGCATGCTGAAGAGGTTTCCCATGCAGGTGTGTCCCTAGCTATAAGCATCACTCTGCCAGCATCCACACCAATGACTTAATGAGGACAGAAACTATTGCCATTAACACCTTGCACATCCACCCTGTCGCCCTAGGGGAATACAGTGGCTTGCAGCCTGGGACTGTAGGAGTGACCGAATACCCTGGCCTGCTACAGATGGCCTGCATCACTACCAAATTCCCTACAGTCCTCTGTCAAAGGCCTGTATCTCACCCGTACTGCCAATGTATGTTATCTCATGGAGTCCCAAATAATGACATAACACAGTCCACAGAACACAAATGCAAAGTCATGCCGACAAATCCCAGTAGCATGTCCACCATATCCTACTGCATGAACTGTGGACCAACCCCTAAATACTGCTGGGATGAAGTGATAACTATAGGGATACTTATCAGATATCACTTGCATAATGTTAGGAAGAGGATAGAATAACAGAGGAGGGGTAGAAGCATGGAAGCCATGGAGTGTGTGAAGTCTAAAACTGTGATGTGTGCCCATACTATCCCTGCCTGCAAAAACAGGAATGGGAGTCTACAAACCTGCTTGTAAACCACAATGTGAAGGGGTATGAACACTGCCTCTGGGTAACCTGTGTGAATCTGTACAGGTGAGAGGTATGGCCCCAGCAGGATATGGCCATTCTGTCATGTTAATAGATGTACAAGCATGGGATCCTCAGCCACAGCAGTACCAAGATGCTGGACCATTTACACAGACCCATCAACAAGTGCCTGCAGCTCCCTGTCCAGAATGGCATGATTGTGCAAGAATATGTAGGCTGCAGACCAAAGCAAATTACTATGAGCAAATATGTATTTCTGTCAGTAGTTGATGACATAATACATCACAGTGTAAAACAGAACATATGTCTGAATATCTATGCTAACATCAAAACCATGTAGCAGAAGCAGCACATACACAATTAGTTACAGTGTCCCATTATCCTTTGCCCATTGTGGCCCCATATTGTCAACCTATCTACAGATATCCTGCAGAAGCAGGTTGATAGCTGTAGGTGTATAACACAAATGCCTACACTGGACTACAACCTAACTGGAATGGATTCACACATTCAATACAGAAGGTCATACTGGGCCTACTCCCACACTTAGAGAAATGAAGCCCATGTCTGGAGACAACAGTGGACTATACATATCTGTCAGTCACAGATGTCTGTGCACACATTCCACATTGCACAATAGTCATGCTTTTCACACACATCGGATAGGAATACACACATATATCCAAGGACAACACACTACAATAGGTCAAACATACCAGAACATAGATGTGAGGAATAGAGAGACAGACATTGACAAAGAGCTTCCCATCATGAGGCCTGTCCCACCCAGCATACATCCAATTGGCCAATATCACATGATGTGCCAATGTTTATCACTGTAGACATTTGCTTCTGGTAGCCCTCAGCACTATAGTGTTTGTGGTGCTTGGGATAACTGTGTAGCATGACAGTACAAGTCATTATTTATCTAGCAGTTGTATACACAGTCCTGTCAAATGTAAAGTTGTGTGTGACTGAGTGTTGTGTGTGTGTTTCCAGAGGAACAGTTTATGGCCCATTCACACACAATGCACTCCCCATTTCCCTAGTTTAGCTTGCCTGCTGATGTCAGCCACCTTGAAATACCTCTTTGGATAAGGTCAATTCTATAAACTCTGTGGTGCATGCAATAACTGTGTAATGCTATAATATGATGCACTAGTTAGGTAGGAGTTCTAATCCCACACATATCAACTGTGAAACTCTGTGTGTAATACTTTTGAGGCAATTCACAGTCAGTACACCTTCCATTATCCTACTTTAGCAAGCCTGCTGATGTCCATCACCTGGAAATACCTCCTTGGACATGATTTAGGCCTATAAACTCTGTGGCATGTGCAATAACTGCGTAATGCAATAGTGTGATGTACTAGTTAGGTAGGAGTTCCAATCCCAGACATAGCAACTGTGAAACTGAGTGTGTGTAGGGATCAATGCTTTTGAGGCCATTCACAGTCACTACTCCTCCCATTTCCCTACTTTTGCAAGGCATTCACCTTGATATACACCTTTAGAGAACAGCTACCCCTATAAGCTCCATGGCATGTGGTATAACTGTGTAGTGCTATAGTGTGATGTACTAGTTAGGTTGGAGTTCTATTCCCACACATGGCAACTGTGAAACACTGTGTCTGTGTGTGCAGGGATCAATGCTTTTGAGGTCATTCTCAGTCAGCACACCTTTCATTGCCCTACTTTAGCAAGCCTACTGATGTCAGTCACCTTGGAATACCTCCTTGGACAATATTTAGGCCTGTAAGCTCTGTGGCATGTGCAATAACTGTGTAATGCCATAGTGTGATATACTAGTTAGGTATAAGCTCTATTCCCAGACATGGAACTGTGAAACTCTGTGTTTGTGTGTCAAGGGATCAATGCTTTTGAGGCCATTCACAGTCACTACACCTCACATTACCCTACTTTAACAAGACTGCTGATGCCATTCACTTTGACATACACCTTTGGCGATGAACTAGTCCTATAAGCTCCATGGCTCATGCTATAACACAGTAATGCTATAGTGTGTTGTACTAGTTAGGTAGGCGTTTTAATCCCAGACATGGCAACTGTGAAACTCTGTTTGTGTGTGCAGGGATCAATGCTTTTGAGGCCATTCACAGTCATTACACCACCCATTGCCCTACTTTTGCAAGGCTGTTGATGTCATTCACCTTGACATACACCTTTGGATAAGGGCTAGCTCGATGAGCTCCATGGCACGTGCTATAACTGCAAAGTGCTATAGTGTGATGTAGCAGTTAGGTAGTTCTACTCCCAAACATGGAAACTGTGAAACTGTGTGTGTGTGTGTGTGTGTGTGTGTGTGTGTGTGTGTGTGTGTGTGTGTGTGTGTGTATGTGTGTGTGTGTGTGTGTGTGTGTGTGTGTGTGTGTGTGTGTGTGTGTGTGTGTGTGCATAGAGATCAATGCTTTTGAGGCCATTCACAGTCACTACACCTCCCATTGCCCTACTTTAGCAAGGTTGCTGATGTCAGTGACCTTGAAAGATACCTTTGGAGAAGGGCTAACCCTATAAGCTCTGTGGCATGTGCTATAAGTGCATAATGCTATAGTGCAATGTACTAGATAGGTAGGAGTCCTAATCCCAGACATGACAACTGTGAAACTCTTTGTGTGTGTAAGGACCAGTGCTTTTGAGGTCATTCACAGTCACTACACCTCCCATTTCCCAGCTTTAGCAAGGATGCTGATGTCATTCACCTTGAAAAAAAACTTTGGAGAAGGGCTAATCCTATAAGCCCTGTGGCTCATGCTATAACTGCTACAGTGTGACATACAAGTTAGGTCAGAGTTCTAATCCTAGATATGGCAACTGTGAAGCTCTGTGTGTTTGTGTATGTAGGGATCAATGTTTTGAGGCCATTCACAGTAACTACACCACCTATTGCCCTACATTAGCAAGGCTGCTTATGTCATTCACCTTGAAAAACAACTTTGGAGAAAGGCTAACCATATAAGTTCCATGGCGCAGGCTGTAACTGCATAATGCTGTAGTGTGATGTACTAGTTAGGTAGGAGTTCTAATCCCAAATATGGCAACTGTAAAACTGTGTGTTTGTGTGGAGGGATTAATGCTTTTGAGGCCATTCACAGTCACTACACCTCCCATTGCCCTACTTTTGCAAGGCTGCTGTCATTCAACTTGACATACACCTTTGGGAAAGGGCTAGAGCTCTGAGCTCTGTGGCGTGTGCTATAACTGCATTGTTCTATTGTGTGATGTACCAGTTAGGTAGGAGTTCTAATCCCACACATGGCAACTGGGAACCTCGGTGTGTGCGTGTGTGTGTGTGTGTTTGTTTGTGTAGGGATCAATGTTTTTGAGGCCATTCACAGTCATTACACCTTCCATTGCCCTACTTTAGCAAGGCTGCTGATGTCATTCACCTTGACATATGCCTTTGGAGAAGGGCTAGCCCTGTGAGATCTGCAACGCGTGCTATAACTGTGTAGTGCGATAGTATGATGTACCAGTTAGGTAGGAAATCCAATCCCCAGAAATGACAACTGTGAAACTCTGTGTGTATGTGTGTGTGTAGGGTTCAATGCTTTTAAGGCCATTCTCAGTCACTACACCTCACATTCCCCTACATTAGCAAGGCTGCTGATGTCATTCACCTTGATATTCACCTTTGGAGAAGGGCTAGCCCTATATGTTCTGTGGCATGTGCAATAACTGCGTAATGCTATAGTGTGATGTACTAGTTAGGTAGAAGTCTTAATCCCAGACATGGCAACTGTGAAACTCTGTGTTTCTGTGTGTGTGTGTAGGAATCAATGCTTTTGAGGCCATTCACAGTCACTACATCTCCCATTGTCCTACTTTAGCAAGGCTGCTGATGTCATTCACCTTGACATACACCTTTAGAGCACAGCTACCCCTATGAACTCCATGGCATGTGCTATAACTGCGTAGTGCTATAGTGTGATGTACTAGTTAGGTAGGAGTTCTATTCGCACACTTGGCAACTGTGAAACACTGTGTATTTGTGTGTGTAGGAATCAATGCTTTTGAGGCCATTCACAGTCAGCACACTTTTCATTGCCCTACCTTAGCAAGCCTACTGATATCAGTCACCGTGGAATACCTCCTTGGACAATATTTAGGCCTGTAAGCTCTGTGGCATGTGCAATAACTGCATAATGCCATAGTGTGATATACTAGTTAGGTATAAGCTCTATTCCCAGACATGGAACTGTGAAACTCTGTGTTTGTGTGTCAAGGGATCAATGCTTTTGAGGCCATTCACAGTCACTACACCTCCCATTACCCTACTTTTGCAAGACTGTTGATGTCATTCACTATGAAATACACATTTGGAGACAAACTAGTCCTATAAACTCTGTGGCTCATGCTATAACACAGTAATGCTATAGTGTGATGTACTAGTTAAGTATGAGTTTTAATCCCAGACATGGCAACTGTGAAACTCTGTTTGTTTGTGTATGGATCAATGCTTTTGAGGCCATTCACAGTCATTACACTACGCATTACCCTACTTTCGCAAGGCTGCTGATGTCATTCACCTTAACATACACCTTTGGAGAAGGGCTAGCACTATGATCTCCGTGGCATGTGCTATAACTGCATAATGTTATAGTGTGATGTACCAGTTAGGTAGGAGTTCTACTCCCAAACATGGCAACTGTGTGTGTGTGTGTGTGTGTGTGTGTGTGTGTGTGTGTGTGTGTGTGTGTGTGTGTGTGTGTGTATAGAGATCAATGCTTTTGAAGCCATTCACAGTCACTACACCTCCCATTGCCCTACTATAGCAAGGCTGCTGATGTCAGTGACCTTGACAAATAATTTTGGAGAAGGGCTACTCATATAAGCTCTGTGGTATGTGCTATAAGTGCATAATGCTATAGTGTGAGGTATTAGTTAGGTAGGCATCCTAATCCCAGACATGGCAACTGTGAAACTCTTTGTGTGTGTAAGGATTAGTGCTTTTGAGGCCATTCACAGTCACTACACCTCCCATTTCCTTACTTTAGCAAGGCTGCGATGTCATTCACCTTGAAAAACAACTTTGGAGAAGGGCTACCCCTATAAGCTCCATGGCTCGAGCTATAACTGCTACAGTGTGACATACTAGTTAGGTCAGAGTTCTAATGCTGGATATAGGTTCATGGGTTCATAGGTAGGTACTAAGCTATCTGCCCAAGGGCATTTATAAGCTTAGCCAGAGTGTGTCGGCTTTCGCCACCCCATTGATTAATTAACTGATCCTCTGTCAAGCAGAGCCAATAAAGTGATCCCAGGGGTGTATTTTCTGTGACCCATCCACTCATCAAGGTTTCTCTTGAAGAGTGTTAGTGAGAGGCTCTGCCTGATGTAATTTGGAATTTTGTTCCAAAGGATGGGGAGTCACTGTGACAGGAATCTATCCTTCCAGTATGTTCTATTTATTTTGTGGTGAAGTTTAGCTCACTAGAGCGCGTGACTCACAGTGACTTGGATTTTTTTAGGTAGAGCATGTCCATCAGTTCTGAGCTGGACATTGCTTTGTAAGTCAGGCAGAGATCACTTCTGAGTAAGCGATATGCCACTGAGTACAGCCAGAGTTTTTTCAGTCAAGCTGCATAGGACATTTGTTTGAGACCAGTAATCCTCTTGGTGAGGTACTTATGTCGTCTTTCCAGCTGTTGGAAGTGACTTGTGAGGTACATCCCAAATGGGGCATTGCACTCTATAATGGGTCTAATGAGTGATGAGTAGAGGGGCACTATAACCTCTTTATTTCTAGATGCGAACCCTTTAGTAATTAGATGGGCCACATAGATGGATTTCCTAACTACTTTGGCAATATAAACCAATGTAGACCACCACAATCCTTCGATAAAACACTAATTTAATATGACAAGGCAAAATTCAACAAGCAGTTTTAACACAGATAAGCACTTTCGGGCTCTGCCCTTCTTCAGATGAAATAAAAACAATCTTAGTCACATTTAAATACCTAATTAAAAACTGTTTCCAACCAATCAAAATGTATACTGCACCCTCTTATCTTTGAGGGCGGGTTTCATAGAAACAAATTCATTTAGTCCTGGTGTCCTATGGGCTAAAAGCTCAATTATCCACTTTGCTTCTTCTCTCTAAGTTGCATCTACTAAGCTACCCTTTCTTATACTAGAAAATACATTTGCAATAGCTCTAAATCTAAACTAATGGTCATTATTTACTTCTATATGTTTATAAAGTGCATTGTGCATATTTATGGTTCTTATGCATGAAAGATGTTGCAAAATTCTAACTTTAAACATATTATTTGTTTTTCCCACGTAAAATGCTTTGCATTGCTGACACTCAGCTAAATAAATCATATTCTTTGTTCTACAATTGGCTTTTGCTTTAAAATAAAATAATTTCCCTGTTACTGGATGCTTAAAAACAATCTCTTTATTAATACAGTGACATGCCTTGCATAGCCCACATGGTTTTGTACCTACTTGACAAATGGAACTTTTCTTGTGGTTACTGTTTTCTTGTGTTAAAATGTCTTTCAAATTTTTATTTCTTCTAAATCCAAATTTGGGTTCTATCCCTACTATTTCTTTTATTTTATCATCAGATAAAAGTATATGCCAATTTTTCTTGATAATGTCACATACACCATGTATATTACTACTATACGTGAATGTCATTCTATTAAATGCAAATTTATGGCCATGTTGCTCTTCTGATGAAATTGTCTTAAATGAAGATACAGATTTTCTATGTATATTACCCTGACTTAATTCACTTACTATTAACCTCTCATTGTAACCTCTATTTTTAAAAATATGTTCCATATTCATCAATTCTTCCTCAAAATCACTATCTTTAGTACAAAGCCTTGAGGCTCTACTTACCTGACCCCTTATTATATTCTTATATGTATGTCTGGGGTGCATACTATCATAAGTGAGTAAATTATTTTTCCAGCATTCTTTTCGAAACAAGGAAGTAACAAAGCCAGATCTTTCTTTCTTAATTCTGACATCCAGAAAATCTATAGCTTCATCTGAGCATGTGAGAGAACATTTGAAAAAGTTGTGGTATGTTCCAAATATTCTATGAAAAGTACTAGTTCTCTCTTTTCCCCTGCCCATAAAATAAAAAACATCGTCCACAAAACGTCTATAAAGAAATAGATGCTTTTTCCATCTGTTTTGGCCCCCTAGCACAAAACACCTCTCCCAAAATGACAAAACCAAATTTGCATATGTATTAGCACAGGGGGTGCCCATGGCTACCCCCTGTGTTTGTCTATATACATTGTCATTGCATATGAATACATTGTTAGATAAAACCAAATTCAAGCATTTTCTTATTGTAAATAATTTCCTATCATCTGATTCACCCATTTCTTTGCATAGTTCACAAACAGCATTTATGCCATATTCATTTTCTATCACTGTAAACAAATTTACAACGTCTAAGGTGACCATTAATACTTCTTTTCCACATATATCAACGCTTTTTATGGCTTCCAAAAATTGTTGTGTATCTTTCAAAATTTCTATTATTCTTGTTGTATATGGTTTTAAAGTATATTTTAACCAAATAGATAAATTTTCAGTTACCCATTTTCTACCTGAGACTATCGGTCTCAGTGGGGGATCTTTATAATTTTTATGTAACTTGGGTAGTGCTTTGAAAATAGGTGTTACCGGATATTCTATTAATAGAAATTCACTAAGATCTTGGTCTATAGTATCCAACATACATTTAATACTGTTATGAACTCCTATTATGATGTTGTTGAGTTCTAATGGACTAATTTTCAAGTAGGTATTACCTTCTATTAATAAATTATTTAATTTAAAATAATAATCATCCTTATTTAATATAACAACCACTCCACCTTTATCTGCCTGTTTTATTATGATATTATCATTGTTCTGTAAATTTATTAATGCTTGTTTTTGTGTATTTGTTAAATTAAAATATTTCTGATTTTTACCTTCTTCCAAATATTTATATAAATCAGCTTCACATACTTTAAGAAACATTTGCATGGTAGAATTGAGTGGTGGCATGAATGTACTAGGTTGTCTCAACATATGCTGTCTATTTTGTTGATTAAATAAACTTTGCAACATTACTTTTCTACCATAAAACATCATATCCATGACTATTTCATTAAAACAGCCCTCTCTACTTGGTACGAAGGACATACCTTTGTTTAAAACAAATAATTCATCATCATTAAGAACATAGTTAGATAAATTATAAACAATATTATCACCAGTCAATTTGATGTCCTTCTCTTTTTTGTCCCTCTGCCTTCGCTGCTGGCTCTCTTCCATTCTCCTTTTTTCTTCATTGGAGCTGGCAGTTGGGCTAAAAAATGCTCACCCTGCTGCACTGCTTCATTTGTCTTGGGCCTTGCACCCAAGCCCTTAGATTGGATAACTACTGCATTTGGAACAGCAGTTACTAAAGAAACGTTCGTTGTTTCTTCTTTTTCAGAAAGTTGTATAATCCTCTCTCCCAGAGGTTCCATAGTTAAATTTGAACTCACTATTTCCACCGAGTTACTTTGTTTAGACCTAACTAATTGTTCATTACTGTTGTTCAAACGAAAAGTCTCTTGCACTCTTAGAGCTATTGCAAATGTATTTCCTAGTATAAGAAAGGATAGCTTAGTAGATGCCACTGAGAGAGAAGAAGCAAAGTGGATAATTGAGCTTTTAGCCCATAGGACACCAGGACTAAATGAATTTGTTCCTATGAAACCCACCCTCAAAGATAGGAGGGTGCAGTATAAATTTTGATTGGTTGGAAACTGTTTTGAATTAGGTATTTAAATGTGACTAAGATTGTTTTTATTTCATCTGAAGAAGGGCAGAGCCTGAAAGTGCTTATCTGTTTTAAAACTGCTTGTTGAATTTTGCCTTGTCATATTAAATTAGTGTTTTATCGAAGGATTGTGGTGGTCTACATTGGTTTGTTCGCTAAAGATTTTTTGTACTCTGTGGACCTTCAGTCAGTTTTCTCAATTTGTTTTCTTTGCTGCTACTTTGGCAAGATGATTGTCAAAGGAGAGATTACTATCTATCTGGGTCCCCAGATCTCTTATTGCCTCTTCTGTATTAAGGGGGCTGCCACCTATGTGGTAATTTGTGCATGTCTGTTTTTCCCAAATGGGATGACTATGCATTTTTGGCATTTAGCTTGAGGCCATGACTTTGACACCAGGTGTCTGTCTTAGTAAGGCCCTTTTGGAGGATGTCCGTGTCAGCTGGAGAGTCATTTATGGTTCCCAGTTTGCAGTCATCGGCAAACTTGGTTAGCCATAGTCCTCCTGTGTTTGCCTGTACTTCTGAGAAGTATATGCCAAACAGTAGGGGTCCCAGGACCAAGCCTTGCAGTACACCACTTGTGACTGGTTTAGAGTCGGACCTGGAGCCCGCTATTCTTGCCTTGTAAGTTCTGTCTGTATGCCAGTTGGCAACCGATCTCGTGACGTAGGGGTTTATGTTCAGGCTGGTGAGTTTTTCTGTAATACTCAAGTGAGGAATGGTGTTGAAAGTCTTGGCAAGGTCAAGGTAGGCTGTGTGAACCACCTTTCCCTTGTCTATGGCCTTGGTGACTGTCTCGAAGAAGTCAACCAAGTTTAGTAGGCATGATCTGCCCTTAACAAAGCCGAACTGGGTCGGGTCAAGTGTTTGGAGGTTCCCAATGTCTTTGTTAATAAGTTACATGATGATGCGCTCCATAGCCTTGCTGACCAGGCTAGTCAGGTGTATGGGGCGATAGTTACCAGGGTCAGTTGTGGCCCAACCTTTGTGGAGAGGAATAACCATTGCTGTGTGCCATTCTATGGGCACATAGCCTGTGGAGAGGCTGAGGTTGAACAGCGTGTTTAGGTGGGGGGTTAGTTCGTTCTGTAGTTCGTGTAAGACGCAGCCTGGGATACCATCTGGTCCCATTGACGCTGTGTTTTTGGCTTTTGAAAGGGCTGTTTTCATCTGTGCGTCTGTGATTTTTGGGTTTTAGCTCATTGTGTTTGTGTATGTAGGGATCAATGCTTTTGAGGCCATTCACAGTAACTACACCTCCCATTGCCCTACTTTAGCAAGGCTACTGATGTCATTCACCTTAAAAAACAACTTTGGAGAAAGGATAACCCTATATGCTCCGTGGCATGTGCTATAACTATGTAACGCTATAGTTTGATGTACTAGTTAGGTAGGAGTTCTAATCACAAACATGGCAACTGTAAAACTGTGTGTTTGTGTGTAGAGGGATCAATGCTTTTGAGACCATTCACAGTCACTACACCTCCCATGGCCCTACTTTCGCAAGGCTGCTGATGTCATTCAACTTGACATACACCTTTGGAAAAGGGCTAGTGCTCTGAGCTCTGTGACGTGTGCTATGACTGCATTGCTCTATAGTGTGATGTACCAGTTAGGTAGGAGTTCTAATCCCACACATGGCAACTGTGAAACTCCATGTGTGTGTGTGTGTGTTTGTGTGTGTGTGTAGTGATCAATGCTTTTGAGGCCATAAACAGTCAATACACCTTCCATTGCCCTACTTTAGCAAGGCTGCTGATGTCATTCACCTTGAAAAACAACTTTGGAGAAGGGATGACCCTATACCCTCCGTGGTGCATGCTACAATTGCTGTACTGTAATATACTAGTTATGTAGGAGTTCTAATCCCAGATATGATGACTGTGAAACTCTGTGTGTGTTGGGATCAATGCTTTTGAGGCCATTCACAGTCACTAACCCTCCCATTGCCCTACTTTAGCAAGGCTGCTGATGTCATTCACCTTGAAAAACAACTTTGGAGACGGGCTAACCCTATAAGCTCCGTGGTGCATGCTATAACTGTGTAATGCTATAGTGTGATGTACTAGTTAGGTAGGATTTCTAATCCCACACATGGCAACTGTGAAACTCTGTGTGTTTGTGTTTGTTGGGATCAATGCTTTTGAGGCCATTCACAGTCCATTGCCCTACTTTAGCAAGGCTGCTGATGTCATTCACCTTGACATAAGCCTTTAGAGAAGGGCTATCCCTGTGTGCTCAGTGCCATGTGCTTTAACTGTGTAGTGCAATAGTGTGATGTACTAGTTAGGTAGGAGTTTTAATCCCAAACATGGAAACTGTGAAACTCTGTGTTTCTGTGTGTGTATGGATCAATGCTTTTGAGGCCTTTCACAGTCACTACACCTTTCATTGCCCTCCTTCAGCAAGGCTGCTGATGTCATTCACTTTGACATACATCTTTGGAGAAGGGCTACCCATATACGTTCTGTGACATGTGCTATAACTGTGTAATGCTATAGTGTGATGTACTAGATAGGTAGGAGATCTAATCCCAGACATGGCAACTATGAAACTGTGTGTGTGTAGGGATGTGTTCTTTTAAGGCCATTCACAGTCACTACACCTCCATTGCCCTACTTTAGAAAGGCGGCTGATGTCATTCACCTTGAAAAGCATCTTTGGAGAATGGCTAACCATATAACCTCCGTGGCACATACTATAACTGCTATAGTGTGATGTACTAGTTAGGTAGGAGTTCTTATCCCAGATATGATGACCAAGAAACTCTGTGTGTTGGGATCAATGCTTTTGAGGCAATTCACAGTCACTACACCTCACGTTGCCCTACTTTAGCAAGGCTACTGATGTCATTTACCTTGACATACACCTTTGGAGAAATGCTAGCATTATATGCTCTGCAGTGCATGCTATAACTGTATAGTGCTACAGTGTGATGTACCAGTTAGGTAAGAGTTTTAATCCCAAATACGGCAACTGTGAAACTATGTGTTTGTGTGTGGAGGGATCAATTCTTTTGATGCCATTCACAGTCACTACACCTTCCATTGCCCTACTTTAGCAAGGCTGCTGATGTCATTCACCTTTACATACACCTTTGGAAAAAGGGCTACTCCTATAAGCTCTGTGGCACGTGCTATAACTGAGTAATGCTATGGTTTGATGTATTAGGTAGGAGGTCTAATCCTAGACATGGCAACTGTGAAACTCTGTGTTTTTGTGTGTATAGAGATCAATGCTTTTGAGGCCATTTACAGTCACTACACCTCCCTTTGCCCTAGTGTAGCAAGGCTGCTGATGTCCTTCACCTTGACATACATCTTTGCAAAAGGGCTAGCCCTATAAGCTCTGTGGTGAGTGATGTAACTGTGTAATGCTATAGTGTGAAGTCCTGGTTAGGTAGGAGTTCTAATCCCAGACATGGCAACTGTGAAACTCTGTGTTTGTGTGTGTGTAGGGATCAATGCTTTTGAGACCATTCACAGTCACTACACCTCCCATTGCCCTACTTTAGCAAGTCTGCTGATGTCATTCACCTTGACAAACATATTTGGAGAACAGCTAGGCCTGTAAGTTCTGTGGTGCGTGGTATAACTGCATAATGCTATAATGTGATGTACTAGTTAGGATTTCTAATCCCAGACATGACAACTGCGAAACTGTGTGTGTTTGTGTGTGTAGAGATCAATGCTTTTGAGGCCTTTCACAGTCACTAAACCACCCATTGCCCTACTTTAGCAAGGCTGCTGATGTCATTCACCTTGCCATACATCTTTGGAGAAGGGCTATTCCTATAAGCTCTTTGGTGCGTGCTATAACTGCACAATGCTATAGTGTGATGTACTAGATAGGTAGGAGTTGAAATCCTAGACATGGCAACTATGAACCTCTGTGTAGGGATATGTGCTTTTAAGGTCATTCACATACACTACACCTCCCATTACCCTACTTTATCAAGGCTGCTGATGTCATTCACCTTGAAAAACATATTTGGAGAAGGGCTGACCTTATAACCTCCATGGTATGTGGTACAACTGCTGTAGTGTAATATATTAGGTAGGAGTTCTAATCCCAGATATGATGGCTGTGAAACTCTGTGTGTGTTGGGATCAATGCTTTTGAGGCCATTCACAGTCACTACACCTCCCATTGCCCTACTTTAGAAAGGCTGCTGATGTCATTCACCTTGAAAAACAACTTTGGAGGAGGGCTAACCCTATAAGCTCCATGGTGCATAGTATAACTGCGTAATGCTATGGTGTGATGCAGTAGCTCGGTAGGAGTTCTAAGCCCACACATGGCAATTGTGAAACTCTGTGTGTGTGTTTGTGTGTGTAGGGATCAATGCTTTTGAGGCCATTCGCAGTCAGTAAATCTTCCATTGCCCTACATTAGCAAGGCTGCTGATGTCATTCACATTGACATATGCCTTTAGAGAAGGGCTAGCCCTGTGAACTCATTGGCATGTGCTATAACTGTGTATTGCAAAAGTGTGATGTACTAATTTGATAGGAGTTCTAATCCCAGACATGGCAAATGTAAAACTCTGTCGGAGTGTGTAGGGATCAATGCGTTTGAGTCCATTCACAGTCACTACACCTCCCATTGCCCTACATTAGCAAGGCTGCAGATGTCATTCACCTTGACTTACACTTTTGGAGAAAGGCTAGCACTATAAGCTCTGTGGCATGTGCTATAACTGTGGCAACTGTGAAGCTCTGTGTTTGTGTTTGAGTAGGGATTAATGCTTGTGAGGCCATTCACAGTCACTACACCTCTCATTGCCCTCCTTTAGCAAGGCTGCTGATATCATTCATTTTGACATACATCTTTGAAGAAGGGCTACCCCCTATAAGCTCTGTGGCATGTGCTAAAACTGTGTAATGCTATAGTGCGATGTACTTGATAGGGAGGAGATCTAATTCCAGATATGGCTACTATGACACCCTGTGTGTGTAAGATCCTGTACTTTTAAGGCCATTCATAGTCATTACACCTCCCATTGCCCTACTTTAGCAAGGCTGCTGATGTCATTCACCTTGAAAAAAACTTTGGAAAAGGGCTAACCCTATAAGCTCAATGGCACATACTATAACTGCTGGAGTGTGATGTACTAGTTAGGTAAGAGTTATAATCCCAGATATGATGACCATGAAACTTTGTGTGTTGGGATCAGTGCTTTGGAGGCCATTCACAGTCACTACACCTCACATTACCCTACTTTAGCAAGGCTACTGTCATTCACATTGACATACACCTTTGGATAAAGGGCTAGCTCTATAAGCTCTGCGATAAGTGCTAGAATTGTGTAGTGCAATAGTGTGATGTTCCAGGTAGGTAGGAGTTTTAATCTCAGATATGGCAACTGTAAAACTCTGAGTCTGTAGAGGGTTCAATGCTTTTGAGGCCGTTCACAGTCACTACACCTCCCATTCCCTTACTTTAGCAAGGTTGCTGATGTCATTCACCTTGAAATACACCTTTGGAGAAAGGCTAGGCCTATAAGCTCTGTGGTGCACGCTATAACTGTATAGTGCTAAAGTGTGATGTACCAGTTAGGCAGGAGTTTTAATCCAAAACATGGCAACTGTGAAAATGTGTGTGTGTGGAGGGATCAATTCTTTTGAAGCCATTCACAGTCACTACACCTTCCATTGCCCTACTTTAGCAAGGCTGATGATGTCATTCACCTTGACATACACCTTTGGAAAAGGGCTACTCCTATAAGCTCTGTGGCACGTGCTATAACTGTGTGATGCTATGGTGTGATGTATTATGTAGGAGGTCTAATCATAGACATGGCAATTGTGAAACTCTGTGTTTTTGTGTAAATAAGGATCAATGGTTTTTAAGCCATTCACAGTCACTACCCCTCCCATTGCCTTACTGTAGCAAGGCTGCTGATGTCATTCATCTTGACATACACCTTTGAAGAATGGCCAGCCCTACAAGCTCCATGGTGAATGCTGTAACTGTGTAATGCTATAGTGTGATGTACTTGTTAGGTAGGAGTTCTAATCCCAGATTTGGCAACTGTGAAACTCTGTGTTTGCGTGTGTAGGGATCAATGCTTTTGAGGCCATTCACAGTCATTACACCTGCCATTGGCCAACTTTAGCAAGGCTGCTGATGTCATTCACCTTGACATATGCTTTTGGAGAAGGGCTAGCCCTGTGAGCTCTGCGGTGTGTGCTGTAATTTTGCAGTGTGATAGTGTGATGTACAAGTTACGTAGGAGATCTAATCCCAGAATTGACAACTGTGAAACTCTGTGTGTATGTGTGTGTGTAGGGATCAATGCTTTTAAAGCCATTCTCAGTCACTACACCTCCCATTCCCCTACATTAGCAAGGCTGCTGATGTCATTCACCTTGATATACACCTTTGGAGAATGGCTAGACCTATAAGCCTCATGGCATGTGCTATAACTGCGTAATGCTATAGTGTGATGTACAATTAGGTAGGAGTCTTAATCCCAGACATGGCAACTGTGAAACTCTGTGTTTGTGTGTGTGTAGGGATCAATGCTTTTGAGGCCATTCACAGTCACTACACCTCCCATTGCCCTACTTTAGCAAGGCTGCTGATGTCATTCACCTTGCCATACATGTTTGGAGAAAGGCTAGCCTTATAAGCTCTGTGGAGCATGCTAGAACTGCATAATGCTAAAGCGTGATGTACTAGATAGTTAGGAGTTCTAATAACAGACATGGCAACTATGAAACTCTGTGTAGAGACCTATGCATTTAATGCCATTCACAGTCACTACACCTCCCACTGCCCTACTTTAGCAAGGCTGCTGATGTCATTCATCTTGAAAAACAACTTTGGAATAGGGCTGACCCTATAACCTCCATGGTGCATGGAGCAACTGCTGTAGTGCAATATACTAGTTAGGTAGGAGTTCTAATCCCAGATACGATGACTGGGAAACTCTGTGTGCCTTTGGATCAATGCTTTTAAGGCCATTCACAGTCACTACTTCTTCCATTGCTCTACTTTAGCAAGACTACTGATGTCATTCACTTTGAAAAACAACTTTGGAGAACGGCTAACCCTATAAGCTCCATGGTGCATGCTATAACTGCGTAATGCTATAGTGTGATGTATTAGTTAGTTTGGAGTTGTAATCCCACACATGGCAACTGTGAAATTCTGTGTGTGTTTGTGTGTGTAGGGATCAATGCTTTTGAGGCCATTCACAGTCAGTACACCTTCCATTACCCTACTTTAGCAAGGCTACTGATATCATTCACCTTGACATATGCCTTTAGAGAAGGGCTAGCCCTGTGAGCTCCATGGTGTGTGCTATAACTGTGTAGTGTGATATTGTGATGTACCAGTTAGATAGGAGTTCTAATCCGAGGCATGGCAACTGTGAAACTCTGTCTGTGTGTGTAGGGATCAATGCTTTTGAGTCCATTCACAGTCACTACACCTCCCATTGCCTTGCATTAGCAAGGTTGCTGATGTCATTCACCTTGACTTACACCTTTGGAGAAAGGCTAGCACTATAAGCTCCATGACATGTGCTATAACTGTGTAATAATATAGTATGATGTACTAGATAAGTAGTAGATCTAATCCCAGACATGGCAACTATGAAACTCTGTGTGTGTAGGGACCTGTGCTTTTAAGGCCATTCACAGTCACTACACCTCCCATTGCCCTACTTTAACAAGGCTGCTGATGTCATTCACCTTGAAAAACAACTTTTGAGGGGGGCTGACCCTATAACCTCCATGGCATATGCTACAACTGCTGCTGTAGTGTAATATACTAGTTAGGTAGGAGTTCTAATCCTAGATATGATGACTGTGGAATTCTGTGTGTGTTGAGATCAATGCTTTTGAGGCCATTCACAGTCACTACACCTCCCATTGCCCTACTTTAGCAAGGCTGCTGTCAATCATCTTGAAAAACAACTTTGGAGAAGGGCTAACCTTATAAGCTCTGTGGTGCATGCTATAACTGCATAATTATATAGTGTGATGTACTAGTTAGTTATGAGTTGTAATTCCACACATGGCAACTGTGAAACTTTGTGTGTTTGTGTGTGTAGGGCCATTCACAGTCAGTACACCTTCCATTACCCTACTTTAGCAAGGCTGCTGATGTCATTCACCTTGACATATGCCTTTAGAGAAGGGCTAGCCCTGTGAGTTCTGTGTCGTGTGCTATAACTGTGTAGTGCAATAGTGTGATGTATCAGTTAGAAATTCTAATCCCAGGCATGGCAACTGTGAAACTCTGTCTTTGTGTGTAGGGATCAATGCTTTTGAGTACATTCACAGTCACTACACCTCCCATTGCCATACATTAGCAAGGCTGCTGATGTCATTCACCTTGACTTACACCTTTGGAAAAAAGCTAGAATTATAAGCTCCGTGGCATGTGCTATAACTGTGTAATGCTATAGTGTGATGTACTAGTTAGGTAGGAATTTTAATCCCAAACATAGCAACAGTGAAACACTGTGTTTGTGTGTGTGTAGCGATCAATGGTTTTGAGACAATTCAGTCACTACACCTCCCATTGCCATACATTAGCAAGACTGTTGATGTCATTCACTTCGACATACATCTTTGGAGTAGGGCTACCCCTATAAGCTCTGTGGTGTGTGCTATCTCTGAGTAATGCTATAGTGTGATGTACTAGATGGGTAAGAGTTCTAATCCCAGACATGGCAACTATGAAACTCTGTGTGTGTAGGGACCTGTGCTTTTAAGGCCATTCACAGTCACTACACATTCCTATGCCCTACTTTAGCAAGGTTGCTGAGGTCATTCACCTTGAAAAACAACTTTGGAGAAGGGCTAACCCTATAACCTCCATGGCGCATACTATAACTGCTGTAGTGTGATGTACTAGTTAGGTAGGAGTTCTAATTCCAGATATGATTGTGAAACTCTGTGTGTGTTGGGATCAATGCTTTTGAGGCCATTCACAGTTACTACACCTCACATTGCCCAACTTTATCAAGGCTGCTGATGTCATTCACTTTGACATACACCTTTGGAGAAAGGGCTAGCTCTATAAGCTCCATGATGCATGCTAGAATTGTGTAGTGTAGTAGTGTGATGCTCCAGTTAGGTAGGAGCTTTAATCCCAGATAAAGCAACTGTAAAACTCTGTGTCAGTATAGGGCTCAAAGCTTTTGAGGCCATTCACAGTCGCTACACCTCCTATTGCCCTACTTTAGCAAGGCTGCTGATGTCATTCACCTTGAAATACACCTTTGGAAAAAGGCTAGCCCTATAAGCTCTGTGGTGCATGCTATAACTGTATAGTGCTACAGTGTGATGTACCAGTTAGGTAGGAGTTTTAATCCCAAACATGGCAACTGTGAAACTGTGTGTTTGTGTGTGGAGGGATCAATTCTTTTGAAGCCATTCACAGTCACTACACCTTCCATTGCCCTACTTTAGCAAGGTTGCTGCTGTCATTCACCTTGACATACATCTTTGGAAAAGGGCTATTCCTATAAGCTCCGTGGCATGTGCTATAAATGTGTAATGCTATGGTGTGATGTATTAGGTAGGAGTTCTAATCCTAGACATGGCAACTGTGAAACTCTATGTGTTTGTGTGTATAGGGATCAGTGCTTTTGAGGCCATTCACAGTCACTACACCTCCCCTTGCCCTACTGTAGCAAGGCTGCTGATGTCATTCACCTTGACATACACCTTTGCAGAAGGACTAGCCCTATAAGCTCAATGGTGAGTGCTGTAACTGTGTAATGCTATAGTGTGATGTACTAGTTAGGTAGGAGTCCTTATCCCAGACATGACAACTGTGAATCTCTGTGTTTGTGTGTGTAGGGATTAATGCTTTTGAGGCCATTCACAGTCACTACACCTGCCATTGCCCTACTTTCACAAGGCTGCTGATGTCATTCACCTTGGCATACCTTTGGAGAAGAGCTAGCCCTATAAGCTCTGTTGTGCATGCTATAACTGTGTAATGCTATAGTATGATGTACTAGTTAGGTAGGAGTTCTAATCCCAGACATGGCAATTGTGAAACTCTGTGTGTTTAGGAATCTGTGCTTTTAAGTCCATTCACAGTCACTACACCTCCCATTGCCCTACATTAGCAAGGCTGCTGATGTCATTCACATTGAAAAACAACTTTGGAGAATGGCTAACCCTATAATCTCTGTGGTGCATACTATAACTGCTGTAGTGTGATGTACTAGTTAGGTAGGAGTTCTAATCCCACACATGGCAACTATGAAACTCTGTGTGTGTGTTTGTGTGTGTAGAGACCAATGCTTTTGAGGCCATTCACAGTCACTACACCTCCCATTGTCCTACTTTAGCAGGGTTGCTGATGTCATTCACCTTGACATACACCTTCAGAGAAGGGCTAACCCTATAAGCTCCCTGGTACGAGCTATCATGGTATAGTGCTGTAATGTGATGTATTAGTTAGGTAGGAGTTCTAATCCCAGACATGGCAACTGTGAAACTCTGTGTTTATGTGTGAAGGGATCAATGCTTTTGAGGCCCTTCACAGTTACTACAACTCCCATTGCCCTAATTTAGCAAGGCTGCTGATGTCATTAACCTTGACATACACCTTTGGAGAAGGGCTATCTCATTAAGCTCTGTGGCGAGTTCTGTAACTGTGTAATGCAATAGTGTGATGTACTAGTTAGGTAGGAGTTACTGCACCTCCCATTGCCCTATTTTAGCAAGGCTGCTGATTTCATTCACCTTGCCATACACCTTTGGAGAAGGGCTAACCCTATAAGCTCGTTGGTACTAGCTATAATGGTGTAGTGCTGTAATGTGATGTATTCATTAGGTATGAGTTTTAATCCCAGACATGGCAACTGTGAAACTCTGTGTTTGTGTGTGAATGGATCAATGCTTTTGAGGCCATTCACAGCTGCTACAACTCCCATTGCCCTAATTTAGCAAGACTACTGATGTCATTCACCTTGACCTGCACCTTTGGAGAAGGGCTAGCTCATTAAGCTCTGTGGTGAGTTCTATAACTGCTTAATGCTATACTGTGATGTAAGCTCCCTGGTACTAGCTATAATGGTGTAGTGCTATAATGTGATGTATTTGTTAGGTATGAGTTCTAATCCCAGACATAGCAACTGTGACACCTTGTGTGTGTGTGTGTGTGTGTGTGTGTGTGTGTGTGTGTGTGTGTGTGTGTGTGTGTGTGTTTTCGTGTGTGTAGGGACCTATGTTTTAAGGCCATTCACAGTCTCTACACCTCCCATTGCCCTACTTTAGCAAGGCTGCTGATGTCATTCACCTTGACATATGCCTTTAGAGAAGGGCTAGCCCTGTGAGTTCTGTGTCGTGTGCTATAACTGTGTAGTGCAATAGTGTGATGTATCAGTTAGAAATTCTAATCCCAGGCATGGCAACTGTGAAACTCTGTCTTTGTGTGTAGGGATCAATGCTTTTGAGTACATTCACAGTCACTACACCTCCCATTGCCATACATTAGCAAGGCTGCTGATGTCATTCACCTTGACTTACACCTTTGGAAAAAAGCTAGAATTATAAGCTCCGTGGCATGTGCTATAACTGTGTAATGCTATAGTGTGATGTACTAGTTAGGTAGGAATTTTAATCCCAAACATAGCAACAGTGAAACACTGTGTTTGTGTGTGTGTAGCGATCAATGGTTTTGAGACAATTCAGTCACTACACCTCCCATTGCCATACATTAGCAAGACTGTTGATGTCATTCACTTCGACATACATCTTTGGAGTAGGGCTACCCCTATAAGCTCTGTGGTGTGTGCTATCTCTGAGTAATGCTATAGTGTGATGTACTAGATGGGTAAGAGTTCTAATCCCAGACATGGCAACTATGAAACTCTGTGTGTGTAGGGACCTGTGCTTTTAAGGCCATTCACAGTCACTACACATTCCTATGCCCTACTTTAGCAAGGTTGCTGAGGTCATTCACCTTGAAAAACAACTTTGGAGAAGGGCTAACCCTATAACCTCCATGGCGCATACTATAACTGCTGTAGTGTGATGTACTAGTTAGGTAGGAGTTCTAATTCCAGATATGATTGTGAAACTCTGTGTGTGTTGGGATCAATGCTTTTGAGGCCATTCACAGTTACTACACCTCACATTGCCCAACTTTATCAAGGCTGCTGATGTCATTCACTTTGACATACACCTTTGGAGAAAGGGCTAGCTCTATAAGCTCCATGATGCATGCTAGAATTGTGTAGTGTAGTAGTGTGATGCTCCAGTTAGGTAGGAGCTTTAATCCCAGATAAAGCAACTGTAAAACTCTGTGTCAGTATAGGGCTCAAAGCTTTTGAGGCCATTCACAGTCGCTACACCTCCTATTGCCCTACTTTAGCAAGGCTGCTGATGTCATTCACCTTGAAATACACCTTTGGAAAAAGGCTAGCCCTATAAGCTCTGTGGTGCATGCTATAACTGTATAGTGCTACAGTGTGATGTACCAGTTAGGTAGGAGTTTTAATCCCAAACATGGCAACTGTGAAACTGTGTGTTTGTGTGTGGAGGGATCAATTCTTTTGAAGCCATTCACAGTCACTACACCTTCCATTGCCCTACTTTAGCAAGGTTGCTGCTGTCATTCACCTTGACATACATCTTTGGAAAAGGGCTATTCCTATAAGCTCCGTGGCATGTGCTATAAATGTGTAATGCTATGGTGTGATGTATTAGGTAGGAGTTCTAATCCTAGACATGGCAACTGTGAAACTCTATGTGTTTGTGTGTATAGGGATCAGTGCTTTTGAGGCCATTCACAGTCACTGCACCTCCCCTTGCCCTACTGTAGCAAGGCTGCTGATGTCATTCACCTTGACATACACCTTTGCAGAAGGACTAGCCCTATAAGCTCAATGGTGAGTGTTGTAACTGTGTAATGCTATAGTGTGATGTACTAGTTAGGTAGGAGTCCTAATCCCAGACATGACAACTGTGAATCTCTGTGTTTGTGTGTGTAGGGATTAATGCTTTTGAGGCCATTCACAGTCACTACACCTGCCATTGCCCTACTTTCACAAGGCTGCTGATGTCATTCACCTTGGCATACCTTTGGAGAAGAGCTAGCCCTATAAGCTCTGTTGTGCATGCTATAACTGTGTAATGCTATAGTATGATGTACTAGTTAGGTAGGAGTTCTAATCCCAGACATGGCAATTGTGAAACTCTGTGTGTTTAGGAATCTGTGCTTTTAAGTCCATTCACAGTCACTACACCTCCCATTGCCCTACATTAGCAAGGCTGCTGATGTCATTCACATTGAAAAACAACTTTGGAGAATGGCTAACCCTATAATCTCTGTGGTGCATACTATAACTGCTGTAGTGTGATGTACTAGTTAGGTAGGAGTTCTAATCCCACACATGGCAACTATGAAACTCTGTGTGTGTGTAGAGACCAATGCTTTTGAGGCCATTCACAGTCACTACACCTCCCATTGTCCTACTTTAGCAGGGTTGCTGATGTCATTCACCTTGACATACACCTTCGGAGAAGGGCTAACCCTATAAGCTCCCTGGTACGAGCTATCATGGTATAGTGCTGTAATGTGATGTATTAGTTAGGTAGGAGTTCTAATCCCAGACATGGCAACTGTGAAACTCTGTGTTTATGTGTGAAGGGATCAATGCTTTTGAGGCCCTTCACAGTTACTACAACTCCCATTGCCCTAATTTAGCAAGGCTGCTGATGTCATTAACCTTGACATACACCTTTGGAGAAGGGCTATCTCATTAAGCTCTGTGGCAAGTTCTGTAACTGTGTAATGCAATAGTGTGATGTACTAGTTAGGTAGGAGTTACTGCACCTCCCATTGCCCTATTTTAGCAAGGCTGCTGATGTCATTCACCTTGCCATACACCTTTGGAGAAGGGCTAACCCTATAAGCTCGTTGGTACTAGCTATAATGGTGTAGTGCTGTAATGTGATGTATTCATTAGGTATGAGTTTTAATCCCAGACATGGCAACTGTGAAACTCTGTGTTTGTGTGTGAATGGATCAATGCTTTTGAGGCCATTCACAGCTGCTACAACTCCCATTGCCCTAATTTAGCAAGACTACTGATGTCATTCACCTTGACCTGCACCTTTGGAGAAGGGCTAGCTCATTAAGCTCTGTGGTGAGTTCTATAACTGCTTAATGCTATACTGTGATGTAAGCTCCCTGGTACTAGCTATAATGGTGTAGTGCTATAATGTGATGTATTTGTTAGGTATGAGTTCTAATCCCAGACATAGCAACTGTGACACCTTGTGTGTGTGTGTGTGTGTGTGTGTGTGTGTGTGTGTGTGTGTGTGTGTGTGTGTGTGTGTGTGTGTGTGTGTGTGTGTGTGTGTGTGTGTGTGTGTGTGTGTGTGTGTGTGTGTGTGTGTGTGTGTGTGTGTGTTTTCGTGTGTGTAGGGACCTATGTTTTAAGGCCATTCACAGTCTCTACACCTCCCATTGCCCTACTTTAGCAAGGCTGCTGATGTCATTCACCTTGAGAAACAATGTTGGAGAAGGGCTTACCGTATAGCCTCCGTGCCGCATGCTATAACTGCTATAGTGTGACACACTAGTTATGTCAGATTTCCAATTCCAGGTATGGAAACTGTGAAACTCTGTGTGTTTGTGGGGATCTATGCTTTTGAGGCCATTTGACAGTCACTACACCTCACATTGACCTACTTTAGCAAGGATGCTGATGTCATTCACCTTGACATATACCTTTGGAGAAGGGCTAACTCTTTAAGCTCCATTGCGTATGCTAGAATAGCATAGTATGATGGTGTAATGTACCAGTTAGGTAGGAGTTTTTATCCCAGACATGGCACCTGTGAAACTCTGGGTGTGTAGGGATCAATGTTTTTGAGGCCATTCACAGTTACTACACTTCTATTGCCCTACTTTAGCAAGGCTGCTGAGGACATTCACCTTGACATACACATTTGGAGAAGGGCTACTACTATACGCTCCATGTCACATGCTATAACTGTGTATTGCTACGGTGTGATGTACTAATTAGGTAGGGGTTCTAATCCTTGACATGGCAACTAACTCTGTGTGCATGTGTGTTTATAGTGATCAATGTTTTTTAGGCCATTTACAGTTACTATACCTCCCTTTGCCCTACTTTAGCAAGGCTGCTGATATCGTCTACCTTTAAATATGCCTTTGGAGAAGGGGTAGCCCTATAAGCTCTGTGTTGAGTACCATAAATGTGGAACAATGTAGTAGCAATAGCTACACAGCTATGGGTTTTAATCTCATCTGTGGCAAGTGTTTGTGTGTGTACTTCAAAGTTTTTGTCCATATTTACAGTATATACACATCTCTGTCCCTGACTTTAGCAGTCCTGGAGATATCACCAACCTTAACGAAACACCACAAGAAAAAAAATCTCAGAAAAACTCCAACACGTAGCAGAAAGTAAACGCCAACCACAGAGATGGAAAGCCACAACACTTTATTCACATGTCCTGGTACCTCGGCAATTCACCTTCAGTGGAACAATACATCAAATGAAACCCATCTCCTTAAATACAAACACATAAACTCATTATTCTATCAACCAATTATAAAATAATTGATAGAAACTTTTCCCCCCTTTTTACTTAATTACTTTACAAAACATTTAAATACATTTTTTCATAGAAATACCCATAAATTTGCTGTTTAAATACTAATTTATCAATAATCCACATTATCCAACATTTAAACTATTCAATATAAATAAATAAATAAATAAGTAAATGGATATAAATAAATGAATAAATAGTAAAGACTACTCCAAACATTTGATGTTATACACAAAACAGCATTAAATAATGCTGAATATTTTAAATACAAAATATCAAATGCAAAACTTTCTCATAAAGCAAGACAATTCATAAAACATCATATGATATTTCATAAAGATAAACCTACATCTAAATTCAAGCCCCCCGGATGTAAAGTGTGATAATTGAGAGTCAACTTATGTTCTAACTTGTTAAGTTCTGTCTTAAAATTACCACCATCAAAATGTGGTCTGGCTAAAACACTGAAAATAAATCCTTCAGTGTTGCCATTATGAACCTTAACAAAATGGAAAGCCACAGGACTGTCCATATTCTCCCATCTCACATCTCCCAAATGTTCCAAAATGCAAACCTTGAACTTTCTGGTAGTTTGACCAATATACCATAATGGTTGAACACAATCGCACCCCAAAACATAAACCACCCCTTGTGATGAACAATTAAATTTTTCAAACGCCCTATATCTCTTCCCATTAATTTTCATTCTGTCTAAATTTCTAACCAAATGACATACAGAACACCTACCACATCTCTCCATACCTACATTTTCTCCATCAACAGAATGTTCTAGTTTTTTATTTAATAACTCCTTCAAGTTACCAAATCTTCTGTAAGAAAAACTGATATGAGTAGGAAACAAACTCCCCACAATCATATCATCACAAACCACACTCCAAAACTGTCTAACAATCTTCTCTATGCTTTGAGAAAAATCTGAATATCTTGAAACAAAAAATAATTTCTCCTCCTTATCAGCAACTGTATAATGTGTACTAAACTCACTTCTTACTTTCCTTCCACCACACAATCTGCTTTTTAAGCCTGATAGAATTTCTGCTGAATACCCTCTACTCAGAAGTCTATAAACCACTTCATCTAATGTCTCATCCCATAAATTGGGATCAGAAGTGTTTCTCAGAATTCTTTTAAATTCCTGTTCAGGCAAAGCATTGATTAAATGGGGAGGATGCATGCTGCTAGCATGTAAGAAATTATTCACCGAAGTTGGTTTCCTGAAAGGTCTAAATTGTACCTTATAGTTCTCCCCCACATAGAATTCAACATCCAAAAATGAAATTCTTGATCTAGAACATTCAGACACAAAATAAAGCCCATGTACATTCATATTTAAGTCCTGCATGAAATCATCAAACTCGGAAAATTCCCCCTTACACACAAAAATGAGATAATCTAGGTATCTCTTGTAAAAAATAACATTATTTTAAAAAACTTTTTGTGAAACATAAATTCTTTCTCAAATTCCCCCATGTAAATAACTGCATACGTAGGAGCAAACGCTGCACCCATTGCCGTTCCTTTCACCTGAAGATAAAATTCTTTATTCCAAATGAAATAATTATGTGTAAGACTAAACTCTAACAAAGATAACAAAAATGAAGTTCTTGGTCCTTCCCCCATTATTTTTCTCATAGCTTCCAATCCCCACTGTTTATCAATGTTAGTGTACAAAGAAGAGATGTCCACCGTGGCCCAATAAAATTCATGGTTCCATGACATACCCCTTAATGCTCCACACACATCCTGAGTATTTCTAACATGAGAAGACACTCTGGATAAATATGTCTTAAGATGAAAATCAATAAATGTATTGGTTTTCTCAATATAAGAACCTACCCCTGAAATAATGGGTCTTCCCGGAGGGTTAACCAAATCCTTATGAACTTTAGGAATCGCATAAATATAAGGGTGCCTAGGTTCCTTTACCAACAACTTATTAACAACACCACAAGACAAAACGCCAAGCCTCTCCCCTCTTTCAAGTAATTCAACCAATTCATCAGAATAGTGCTTTAATGGGTTAAAACCTAATTTTTCATAGGAATCTTCTCTACGTAATACCTCAACACTGCCTGCGTATTTTTCACTATTCATGACAACCCAATTGCCCCCTTTATCAGTAGGTCTTATAACCACTTCATCTAAAGTGGTTCTAAATTCTTTAAGTGCAAGCCATTCTGCCTTAGAAAGATTAAATGGTCTTTTCTGCCTACAAAAATCCAAATATTCTTTTTCAATTCTACCACAAACCACATTTTCAAAAACATTAATGGCAACAGATCGCTTCGGGGGCAAAAAAGAGCTGTCATTAGACAAGTACGGCATACTTAAACGAGTATAACCCATACCAAAAAGCCCATCATCCTGATTGTCTTCACAAACATTTTCATTTTCAAAAAACAAATCATCGGGGATGTCATAAATGCTCATATTGAGTAACTCATCATCTTCTTGTACATTTATCAAGTTATCATGATCATCAGAAAAATCCTTACGACCATGAACATTGCGTTCAGAAAAAAACACTTTTAAATTTAGCTTGCGAACAAACCTTTTAACCTCCAAAAGAACATCAGATAACATAGGCAGTTTTGTCGGAATAAACTTAGTACCCCTACCTAAAACATTACACATTTCAAAAGACAAACTAACATCAGAAAGATTTACAATATTCATACTATCTGAACATAAGGAAAAACTATTATCAGCTTGAGGTTTCAAAAAATGCACATTAGGAACTGTTATTTCATCTGAATTCAAAGTCCGGGTTGCACTTACAGTTAATTTTTGTGAAAAAAAGATGTTTTCCCCTGATTCTTTTTAGAACGGGTCTGAACATTTGACTTGCTTGCATTTAGATCAGTCTTGCTAATTCCAACCCGTTTGGTAGAACTATCTCTTCCGGCTTCTTCAAATGACACGCTCTTGCGACTGCCAACGGTCTCCATAGAGGAACAAGATGATCTGTCTTCACTTCTGGGCATATGCATCTTACTATTCCGACGTTGACGCTGCTGATGACCCTTACGTGGCCAATCGAAAATCTCATTTCTTTCATAGTCTCTAATGTCTCTGTTGAGCTTGGATCTCTTCCTCCCAATAACATAATTTTCCACCTTACTGATCTTTTCATTTATGACTTTAAAAGTACCTTGGAAACGTTAGGAGAAGTCTTATCCATCAACTCATGTTGTAATTTAATTATTTCTTTACGCAAACTTTCAACAGTTCTGTTGTTTCTCTTAATGAGTATTTTCAACCACCCAAGAGTACAGTCTTGTGCTACCTGCCTCCATTCTGAAAGTAAATCACTTTCATCCTCAACAAAACCACCGGCAGGTAACCTGTCGATGCACAGTCCTCTAGGGGTGATATTTAGTGAAACATATTTTTCCAACAACTTGGAATCATAAAACACAGTTACCTCCTTATACATTAATCTCTCTAGCCGGGCGAAGTCATCCGAACAGGATTCGGTAGCATTATTAACCCACAAGTCAGAAGTAGCAAACTTTCTTTCTCTTTCCTTAAGAAATTCAGTAAACAAAAATTTGTCATCATTAGCGTTGCCTTCTGCCACGACACGATCCATAACGGAACACCACAAGAAAAAAAATCTCAGAAAAACTCCAACACGTAGCAGAAAGTAAACGCCAACCACAGAGATGGAAAGCCACAACACTTTATTCACATGTCCTGGTACCTCGGCAATTCGCCTTCAGTGGAACAATACATCAAATGAAACCCATCTCCTTAAATACAGACACATAAACTCATTATTCTATCAACCAATTATAAAATAATTGATAGAACCCCCCCCCCCTTTTTACTTAATTACTTTACAAAACATTTAAATACCATTTTTCATAGAAATACCCATAAATATGCTGTTTAAATACTAATTTATCAATAATCCACATTATCCAACATTTAAACTATTCAATATAAATAAATAAATAAGTAAATGAATATAAATAAATGAATAAATAGTAAAGACTACTCCAAACATTTGATGTTATACACAAAACAGCATTAAATAATGCTGAATATTTTAAATACAAAATATCAAATGCAAAACTTTCTCATAAAGCAAGACAATTCATAAAACATCATATGATATTTCATAAAGATAAACCTACATCTAAATTCAAGCCCCCCGGATGTAAAGTGTGATAATTGAGAATCAACTTATGTTCTAACTTTTTAAGTTCTGTCTTAAAATTACCACCATCAAAATGTGGTCTGGCTAAAACACTGAAAATAAATCCTTCAGTGTTGCCATTATGAACCTTAACAAAATTGAAAGCCACAATTTAGATTGAATTTAGATGTAGGTTTATCTTTATGAAATATCATATGATGTTTTATGAATTGTCTTGCTTTATGAGAAAGTTTTGCATTTGATATTTTGTATTTAAAATATTCAGCATTATTTAATGCTGTTTTGTGTATAACATCAAATGTTTGGAGTAGTCTTTACTATTTATTCATTTATTTATATTCATTTATTTATTTATTTATTTATATTGAATAGTTTAAATGTTGGATAATGTGGATTATTGATAAATTAGTATTTAAACAGCATATTTATGGGTATTTCTATGAAAAATTGTATTTAAATGTTTTGTAAAGTAATTAAGTAAAAAGGGGGGAAAAGTTTCTATCAATTATTTTTTAATTGGTTGATAGAATAATGAGTTTATGTGTTTGTATTTAAGGAGATGGGTTTCATTTGATGTATTGTTCCACTGAAGGCGAATTGCCGAGGTACCAGGACATGTGAATAAAGTGTTGTGGCTTTCTATCTCTGTGGTTGGCGTTTACTTTCTGCTACGTGTTGGAGTTTTTCTGAGATATCACCAACCTTACAAGTATCTGTTGTGAAACGTATACCATGTCAAGTCAGTGGTGCATGTGGAAAATGTGTAACATAATCGTCCATAAAGGTGGTTAGATAGAGGTTTGAACCTCACCCTTGCATATATAAATGTGCGATTAGGGTGACAATATTTTTGGGATCTCTCACCCACTACTTCACCCAATGCTAGTATTTACAAGGGCTGGTGATGTTCCTCACCATAGGAGTTCCTTGGGACAACATCCCCTCTATCCAATAAGCTCCACTGTGCATGTGATAATTGAGGTGCACTGTAGTAGCAATACATAGCTAGGTAGGGGGTTGAATCTCAGTACTGGCAAGTGTGTGTTGTTTTGTGTGTGTGTGTGTGTGTGTGTGTGTGTGTGTGTGTGTGTGTGTGTGTGTGTGTGTGTGTGTGTGTGTGTGTGTGTGTGTGTGTTGTCAGTATCCTGTGTGGAGGTTGCTGTGATTGTGTAATGACAGGATTCATTGTGGTGTGGGTTTTGCTAAATTCTTATATTGAGGACCTACTATATATCACAATGTCCACCTTAAAGTACAACAGATGTCAAACAGCAGAGAGGCTGGTGTAGACACTTAATAGCCCTACATGTGACATTATGGATCGTGAATAATATAGGCAACCCTTGTATTACCAGAGAACACTCTCAACCCATGTCTCATACACAAACACACTTGGCTAGGCAACAACCACTATATTGGTAGTTCCCTGCATACTGCCCACATATAGTAACCATGGTGTGATTGCAGTGGACTACATGCCTGTTCACCACAACACTGCCACTGAGATTGGAAAGGACTGTGATGTGTAACATCTCCTGACTGTGTGTTATCCAGCAAGTAAAAGGACATGGCACCCTGTTCCATCCCTACAATAGACAAATAATTGCTTACAGTGGTCCTTTGCTATGTTCCCCACTGGACACCTGCAACAACTGTAGAGTCTGCAAATGTAACCCACAAAGGGAATACCATGCCTTATACACACACCCTGTATGGACAGATGCCACTAACTCCACTGAATACCTGTATCATGCTGTCAGTGTAGGTGCAGGCACGACCTCAGTTCCATAGCCAGTTCTCACCACATGAGGTCAGGAATGCCACATCAGATGATAACAATCTGTCCACACAACATGTCCCAGAGACCCCAGGTACACTTCCACATTTCACAGAACATGGATGTGGGACATGTGCACAACCCAGGCACTGTCCATGTTATGGAATATAGATCACATATATGGTAAGCATTGCACAGCACTGGCCACCCACAATAGTAACCCAGATGAGTGGATGGGGAATACAATACCCACCTGTGTGGACCAATCCAGGGACTACACCATTGAGCCACACTGGAGACCATTGTCATGTGGCCTGATGTCAAGGTGTACCCTTTGCCTAGCCTTGTACAGCCTTCTGGCACAGTCAACTACTACACACCTGTGAAGCAATGAACCCATGCATGTCAGTATTGGCAAGTGTGTGTGTGCGTGTGTGTGTGTGCGTGTGTGTGCATGTGTGTGCGTGTGTGTGCGTGTGTGTGTGTGTGTGTGTGTGTGTGTGTGTGTGTGTGTGTGTGTGTGTGCACGGAGATTAATTATTTTGAAGCCATTCACACTCACTACACCTTTCATTGCCCTACTGTAGCATTCCTTCTGATGCCAGCCACCTTGAAGTAACCCTTTGGCCATATATCAGCCTGACAAGCTTTGTGGCGCATGTAATACCTGCGTAATACTGTAGTGTAGCAAACTAGTTAGTTAGGAGTTCGAATCCTGACCCTGCCAACTGTGATAATGTGGGTGAGTCCCCAAGACAGTGTGGTTGTGTCTTCCTTTGACAGCTGCTTTTGTGGACAGACATGTACTATACTTCCCTTATCCCTCCTTTATCACTGTTGCTGTCACTCGCCTTCAAAGATACCTTTGGACATAAGCTCTGTGGTGTGTGCAATAACTGCATAACAATGTAATAGCAATACATAGTCAGGTAGGGATTTGAAACCCACTACTGGTAAGTGTGTGATTGTGTGTATTATCAGTGTCCTGTGTGGGTGTTGGGGTGATTGTGTAATGACAGGGTCCACTGCAGTGTGAGTTTTGCCACATCATCATATTGAGGAGTTACGTGTCCCATTGTCAACATTACAAGGCCAACATTTTCCAAACATTGTAGAGATTCTAGTTGACAGTCCTTGGCCATAAATGTGTACAGCCATGTGCAATTACCATGTGACAGCATGGATTAGTACACAATATAGGGAACCGTCATAATGCCCAGATACCACTCTCCACCCATGGATCATACACAAACATGCTTAGCTCTTACTTTCCTACTCCCTTCATTTTTTACTTTGTCTCTGTCTCTCTCACTCCCTGTCTGGTGGGTTGTGGAAAAGTACACCTGCTTTGCTTAGGCAGCAGCTTGTGTTTTGTAAGTGATACATCCATGATCAGCTGATGGCCTGTGCATGAACTGCAGTCCCTCACTAGCTGATCAGATGTGGTATCATTCCTATAGCCAATTGCATGGAAACACACTCATATAACTAAGCACTTCATGTGGGTGTTGGCCCTTTTCATTTACTGTGAGCAGAACTTCATGTGGGCGTTTGACAAACAGGGTAGTTGGATATACCTCTTACAGCAAACACTGTGGAGACAGGCCAACAAACAGGAGGGGGATGTTCCAGACATGAGGACAGAATGTAAGTATTGTTCTTCTACATTTGAAGTAATGTTGGTTTAACATGGTTTGTGTGGATATGGTTGTTCTACATGATTTAATATCTGTCATGACAGTGTTATGTGGTTGGGGAAACTCTCACCTGTACGGCCATCTGCAGACTGACCAGTGTTTGGAGTCTTACATGTGCTGTGTTACTCACACATTTCCTATCTTTAGAAATGCAGTAGCATACTCTGACGAGTGCAGTCAGTACATGGTGACAGCCATGAGAGTTACTGACTTCATATCCCTCAGTAGACATATGTCACAACAAACCCTGTTACACCATGGGTTTACCACATATTTATATATGGGTTTATTACAGCAACATGCCAATACTGACCCTGTGTTTGTGCCTCCAGCCACAACTCTGTCAACCTTTGTACATATGTCATGCAGTAAGAGGTGAATATGTTCAGTACATCATTATTTACTGACATCATACCTGATAACAAGCCAGTGAGATATCAGACTGCTAGACATGTTATGTATAGTAGGCCATATATTTGAGGACAAAACCTGGACATTCTGTTGTAGTGTGTACAGTAGTGAGGTCTGTGTAGCTATGGTAATTGTCGACAGAGTGTGTAATGTGAATATGTACCTTGGTCTGTGTATAGACTCTGGTAGATGTCATTGTTCTTGGTCCTGTTCTATGTGATGTTGCATGCTGCTGCAGTGTATGGTACCCTATCCATGTAAATGTTTGTAGGGCCAGACTGACACATGTCCCATACCACAGTCAGGCATCAGAATACACTGTGTATTGGCCCAGTATATATAGGGTTAGTGTTTGAGTCGTACATATGAGGATGGTGTTGTTTACACAGTCCATACACTGTAATATTAAGTATGCTTGCCGTATGTGACTGTGGCTGTGTTCAGATTGGTTGTGGGTATGCACTTCCACACAAGTGTCTGTTACTCCATGCTGTTACATGCCTGTAAAGCCTGCTATACTTGCAGGTACATTTGTATTCCCCCATAAGAAATGTAGGCCAGTGTTGTGGCAGTCTGCCTGTAGTTTGCACAGTGCTTTGTGACATGCCCAGCAGCTCAGTGTATTTACCCAGTGTGATGTTATGTCTAGATATTTGTCAGATGTACTGTTGCCGGGCCTCCATAACTGTTGTGTATTTCTGACAAAGCAGTGGGATGCTGTACAGATGTATGTCACTAACTAGTGGGTAGTATGTGGGCTAGTGACCTCTGCTCCACCAGTTATTGTGTGTCAGGAGAGACAGGAGTGTGTGAATGCATAAACTGTGTGAATTTATCTATTCCAGTATTTTCGTGATATCCCCATTTACATGGCTGCAAACATCCAGTTTGTCAGGCTTGGTCCACACGTCTTGCACTAAGGGGTGCTGTGTATACTTCTGGACTGACCAGAGTGTGTCAGACTATCCACATTTATTGGTCATATCTCTCCTATATTCCACAGGCTCATTACTGTGATTTGTGTGGTACTGTACTATGATGATCTTATGATGTCTGTCAGTAACTGATGACGTACATATCAATATCAGATGCGACTTCCCACACAACATTCTGTTAAGACAACCCCTGTTACAGTCTACATGTATACCTGCAATAGTTACATGACATCCCCTTGCACTAAAAGATTGTGACTTTTGGTGCTGAGGTATGACTCCACTACATGTTATGTTATGGACATATGTTATACATATATGTGTATATATATATATATATATATATATATATATACATATATATATATATATATATATATATATATAAATATATATATATTAATATATATATATATACACACACACACACACACACACACACACACATACACATATATATATATATATATATATATATATATATATATATATATATATATATATATATATATATATATATATATATATACACACACACACACACATATATATATATAGAAGTATATATCTTTATATATATATATATATATATATATATATATATATATATATATATATATATATATATATATATATATATATATATATATATATATATATATATATATATACATATATATATATATGTATATGTATATATATATATATACATATATAGATATACATATAGATATATACATATATACGTATACATTTATACACACAAACACACACACATATATATATATATATATATATATATATATATATGCACATATATCCGGATTCACTTTAGAAGCTTGAAATACTGAAATATCGAAATTCAGTATTTCAAGCCCATAAAGTGGAATCCTGAAACAGCGAAAGCTCAGAAGCGTGAAATTCAAAACCTCGAATACCAGCGTTGTGTGTGTGTGTGTGCAGTAGTAGCACGAAAATTCAAAATCTCCGGTGTGCGAGATTTTGAATTTCGCACTTCTGAGTTTTCTATGTTTCAAAAATTCAACTTTATAGCTTCGAAATATGGAATTTCGACATTTCAGTATTTCGAGGATATAAAGTGAATCCATATATATCCATATCCTGGTTATGTGTAAACATGACTGCTGCATATACCTTCCCTGGTGTATCCCACCGTATTTATCTGATATATGTATATTTAAATACAACATACTTTATTCAACACTAATATCACTAACAAGTACTACACAATTATAGAAGTCAAAGCAGTTGTTCACTACTATTCAGTATGTGTACTGACAGATATATTGGAAAAAAATCAGGCTTTTTCACAGCTGTGATGGCTTACTAGTTAAGTGCTGTGACTGTACTGTACAGGGTCCTGGGTTCAAGACCTGCAAGGGCTGTTTATTTTGCTGCTAGGCAGAACAATGGCTGTTGGATACAGAGTGGCTTTGGCAGTTTTGAGCAGCTTGATCACATTCCAGTCTGATGAAATAGCAGGGTAATGACATTTTTAATAAGTGTATTTAATTCCATGTACATAACATGCGTCTATGTGCTATCATTACAGTAGCAAGAGGTGTGACTCTACTGTCTGGGACACCTGAGTATATATGGTTTGTACAACACTCTTTTCCATTTGAATGTGTTACATACATGGGTACTATACCAGGTTATATGCAGTCACACTGGCATGTAGTGTATCACTACGTTACTACTGTTGACAGTGCTTTCCCAAGTAAGAGTAGATTGCAGATTGTAGTACTGGAACCAAACATGCCTGCATGGAGAGATGGACTCTGAGTCCTCACTGTCGTGTTCTTGGTGTGTGAGCTGTGTGTCATTAAGTGTTTCCTACTGAATATTGGTCTGACATGTGGATACTAACTGTAGACTACTGTGTGTATAGGACATGTCATTGAGGGATGCTGTCATGTAGTAATGGCATACCTATCAGTGTCAGACATCCATCTGTCAACACAGTCATCCTAATACATAACCAGTTGGCTAGCTGATGTCTCTCTGTCCTCTGTACAGATGTGCAGATGTCAGGTATCCTTCTTGACTGCTTACAGGCAGTTTATGCTTGAGTGACACTGTCATGTTTGCCCAGCTGTGTTATGAATGCCACAGCTAGGAATTCCCATTCTGTATGCATCACATAGGTTCATAGCTTCATAGGTTGGTACTGGGCTATCTGCCCTAAGGCATATATTAGCCCAACCACATTGTGCGGTATTCACCTCCCCTTTAGTAGTTCCCTAGACCCTTGTACTAGCAGCTAGTACCCTTGGCCCCTATCTAGTAGTGCTATTGGTGTGACCCCCGGTGTGAACTTTCTGTCACCCATCCACTCATCAAGGTTCCTCTTGAAGAGTAATAGTGAGGGGCTCTGTCTTATGTATGCCATGGATACCTCAACTACACTACCACAGTCAACAGAACATGCTTGGGTACAGGTCTCCAAGACAGACACTGACCATGTTATGTAGTATGTGTTGCAAACATGTCAACTGGAGCACACCAATGGCCCTCTGCAAGAGGCAACCAGATGATTGGATGTTGCATTTAACTTTCACCCTGAGGATCACTCCCATTGCATTAGTTGATAGATGGCCTGCTGGCAAATGGCAGGTAGCATGGTACCACTGTACACACATCCCCTACTCTTCCTATCTCTCCACAGACAATATCCTGGTACACACCAATGAACACCTGCACCTATGGACCCCAGTACTGACAAATGTGTCAGTGTGCATTACTAAGAATAACAGTGTCTGTGTGTTTGTAGACCTGTAGCTGATAATACCCTGAGGCCCTTTGCACCCACCGCAACCCCCATTTCCATAGTTAGATATGACTGCTGCTGTAATGGGCATTACAAGTACCTTGTTACACTCTTTACTCTATGGGCTACCCGAAGCTTGCAGTACCCGCACAGCACTGTTGTACAAATGGGTAGATAGGCATGGGTTACCCTCTGAGTTCTGGTAAGTGTCTGTATGTGTGCGTGTATATTTGTAGGATACAGCATTCTGAGGCCACATTCTCCTAATACAATACACCTTGCCACACAGTATAAGGGATAGTGATGTTGCTGACCGTAGGAGAGCCATGACAATGCATCACCTTACGATCCCTGTGGCATGTGCAATAAATGCATATCCCTGTAGTAACACTCTTGAGGTAGACAAGGGGTTGTATTGCAGTCCTGGTCAATGTGTGATGGTGGGTATGTCAGAATATTATCATGGGTTTCAGAGAGTACAATATCCACTGTGAGGTGTGGGTGCTGTGTACATTGTCTTTACACCATGGTAACCCCAGTACATGTCCCAAGGTCCACTGTATGGGGACCACTGTCACCATCAACCATACAGGTAACTGATTACACTATCCAGCCCAGTGATGCATGTGCTGTGTGCAACTTATCTGTAACAGAATGGACACACTGACAAGGTAGTTAGCACTGATAAACCCAGGTCTCTCAGATGTGTGTATGACTGTTATGTGTTTGTAAATGTGTATATGACAGTATGTCACACTATGTATTGTTCATAAACAACCAGTACACCCCCATTACCATACTGTACAGGGCCTGGTGATGTTCATCACTTAACATGTAACCTGGAACACACCTCATCCTAAAAGCTGTGTGGTGTGTGCAATTAAGACCACACACATTAGTAGCACTACGTACCTAGATATGGGTTCTAGTTCCAGTGTTGTCAAGTAAGAGTGTGTGTGTATGTGAAGGGATCTACTTCAGTTTGCAGAATATACATGTCCCAGGAGGTCATCTGTCTGAGAACTGATTGACAAATACTAACATTTCACAGGTATCATCCTGTGGAAAATCATTCCATCACAACTAGTAGAAGATGTGTAAATGCTCTCTTCCCCACTGTATAGCTGTACAGCAATACTGGGGTTGGTATATATAGCTGTGTGTGGATCTTGTGGACACAACCACCATCAGTGCGGTTATTGTTGAGTGTATCCCCCACTTAGTTGAATGTAATACTGTACAGTTCATCTTAACAGGTTAAGTAGTTGTCAACCACACTATCTGCGGTTACATACCACCCCACACCCTCCAAAGGGTCGGGCTGTGCCACCCACACCAGCACACCTATGTTTACCAAGTTGAGGATTGCACTACATCGGGGAAGGGGACATATATCCTGCCAGTACCATTGTCAATGACATTAAACTAGCAGACTGATTATCTCCCAGTGTGTTATTGTGCCTATTCTGTCTTGGTGGAATTACATAGGCTAAAATGGGTTCCTTGCAAAAGTACATACATCTATGTGTACAGTATTCTCTGTGTATTGCATCAACACCAAAGCCTCTGTGTGTGTGTGTGTGTGTGTGTGTGTGTGTGTGTGTGTGTGTGTGTGTGTGTGTGTGTGTGTGTGTGTTATACACAAACATGTGGTGTGTACCACCCAGTACACTTACCATTGTCCACTGTAGAAGGGCTGCTGACATCAGCCACCATTCACTCACCTGTATATTCCCCTCAGACCTATCAGACATGTGGCACATGCAGTAACTGTTATACAGACCTGTGACTTGTGTTCAGCTGTACCCAGGATATGGCACAGTCAAGGTGTCACCACATTGTCATACCCCTGGTAGGAAACAACAGCAGACCAACATCCTGCTGACACATGGACATCTACAATGCAAATGGAATACATTATGGAGACCACAATCACTCAGTGTTAATAACAGCTATAATGCATCATGGCTGGACAGCTACATATCCTGACATGTAAGCATTAAACTTTAGTGCTGAAAACATGTCACACAGCATTACATTGGTACACCATAGTACAGTCACCCTGTGTATCAGAAACATATTGGCCTGTCCCTGCATCGATGTTATGGATGACAGGGATGTGGCACACGTATCATCATATGCACAGGGTGTGTTGTTGGTTTGCCAGAGACCTAGGCTGAGCCATTCATTTGACATCATGTGTGTGTGTTAGGGGGTTCATTATTAATTGGGCTGTTGCAATGTGGCGAGTGTAGGTATGGGGATGCCCTAGCTGTGTTGGTGATGTGTGTGTGTGTGTGTGTGTGTGTGTATGCACAAAATTCTGCCATGTGGCTACCCTATACAGAGCTTTGTTGGACAGTTGCAGACCATACCTGGCAGGGTGTGCAGTTCACCATCTCTGGTCACGGACGTGAGAACTGTGCCTGCCAGGGATTCCACAGGCACCACCAGGTACAAGGCAATGTATTGTACTCTCCACTGATGATGACATATGTCATCTGGATCTGGGTCCCTCTTGGGATCATCCAGGGCAATGTGCGCATGGCCTGCTATGTTGTGATGTAGACAGTGGCCCCCTCTGCAGTGCTGGGGCTGGTACTGCCACTACAGGAGCAGCTCTGACTTCTTGCATGTCCACATCAACCTCCACCTGTTGGTGTTGCTGGCCTATGTCCATGTGGCCATCACATTACTCCCACCAGATGCTCAAGCACAGACATTCCACGGTTGAGGATTCCCACCATCTTACCCTAACATCTATCCAGGACCTCTGCAAAATAACGTTGGGCACCTGCAAGATCATGGATGTTGTCAATAACAGCTAAATGAGTAGCCCTCTGCAGCCTCAGACCCTGTCTGGTATACCATTCTATACATGCATGCACCTCCATGACAGCTTGAAACATGTGTCTGGTGACACCAGCTGTGACAGTTCTGCCAGGGGCATGATGAGTGGTACCTTGCCGGGCATCTGGATATGGCTGCTGTGTCCAGACACACGTGCCATAGACACCACACTGTACTGTTGCATGCCACCACTCACCAACTGTCCCTCCTCTATGCCCACTGGTGATGGGATATGTAGAGGCAATGTGACTGTGTGCTGGGATGGGGTGGATAACAGTGGGATGTCAAACAATGGCACAGCTTCAGCACCTGACAATCCTGCCTGTGCCTCAATACACCTATCATTATTGTCATTGTCTGTATGGACACTAACATCAGTTTGCCTGCAGGAGGGACCCTGACCCATCTCACCACCTGTGAGGGGAAAACAAGAAATGCACTTTAAGACCCATACATCATTGCTTAACTGTACACACATACACACACACACACACACACACACACACACACACACACACACACACACACACACTTACAGGTGAGGTTGCACAAAGATATTACACACAGACCTCTCATTACCCATCTGTCAACATGCATGACATATGGCATTCAACAGTATGCACTGCAGCTGTAGTCAATCAGTGTTACCAACATTATACATCTCTGTGATGCATGGGTTGCGGTAGTAGCTGATGCTGCTTCCCCTGGAACACACTCTACCAATGTACACAGTATTGCTGTGCACCTGTTCAGCACCTTGGCATGTACTGTGCACCATACCTCACAAGTGTGCACACCATTGCTGAATGTGTATATGTGTGTCAGTTATGTTTGCTCTGCTGCTCACAGCCTTTATGTATTTCTCCGACACATACCTAGGATGATATGTGGACAGATGTCATTAGTGAATGCCTGATGTCTGATTTGCAGATCTCATTATCATCAGTGCATGTATAACCAATAAAATACAATTATACTGATAACCTTCAAACCTTAGTGTGGCTATGAGGAGTGTACACACCCTTATTGACATGGCACCCTCTTCCCTGATATGCCATGGGGCCACAATACTGCATATGTTAACATTACTCAAACCTGATATGTGACATATGACCTGTGCAATCAAATGCAGTATCAAACAAATGTGTTATTTGTGCAGATGCTGATTGAGATGCATGCAATTTGTGGGTGCATAAGTGTGCACACCCTTAACATGATCATTTGTTGCACCAACTGTTAAGTGTACTACAGCAGTCACTATTCCTGGAAGGGGAATACTAGCATGGGCCATCTGCATTTGCCAGTATTAGGTCACTCTGCCCTACAATTTTATCTGCTTTTACTGTATTTGTGTTTCTTCCTACTTTATTTTGCTTTTGCGTCATCTTAAAAGTACTCAATTGTATTTATTACTGCTTGGTGTAACTCATTCTAAGCCTTTTAGTTTAAGCACTTGGGCTTCAGACCAGTTGTTTTACATTAAGAAGGTTTGTGGCCTGCACTGTGGTGGCAGGACAGGTAGCTTACATCCTTCTAAGTTGGGAACTGCTGATTGAGGGCTCAGTGTCTGTTATTCTAAAAGTGTATTAGTTCTGGTTTCAGGATAGTTATTTTACATTAAGAAGGTTTGTGGTCTGCACTCTTGTGGGAGGAGAGGCTGGACTCTGCCCTTCTGAGCTGGGAATTTCTGGTTAAAGGCTTATAGTGCCTGCATATTTGAACTGTTTCTTACCGAAATTGGTACACCTTGTTTGCTGTAGCATAGACTAGATCCAGGCCTGCTGAATCTAGCTTTGTTTGTATGTTTGTTGTTTGTTTGCTTATTTCCCTGAAATGCTAATTTCACCTAAAACGCAGCTTTTCAGCACTTCTGTGGATCCCTAGTGATATCTGCATTGCTTACTGTACTTATTTCCTTGTTTCACTTGAAAGAAAGTTACTGTTTGTCGTTTTTGCATTTAAGTTACCTGTAACACATTGCATTTAAGTTACCTGACACTTGCTCACTAAGTCAGCACTAAAAAATTAAAAGCACTACACCCTCACAAACTCCCCTTGAGTACCTTGTTCCCCATTGGCCCTTTTTTCAATTATAAAGGAATTCCCAATACTATTCTAGCATGTCCAAAAGTCAGTTGTCAATCTCCTCTCCGGTCCAGCTGGTGAATCTGGGAATCTTGAGGCAATGTTACAACTGCCTCATGTACACAGACAACCCTCTCCTCCTCCCAACAAATTTCAACACATGTGAGAGATGCAATCATATAGCCAAACTGGAGGCTAAGCTCTCTCAACTCAGTACTGGCGTAACCAGTCAGGAGGAGAAGGAAACCACACTCACTACAATTCCAGTCTCACATAGACCTACCACAACAGCAAACCAAACACATAAACACACAAAAACATACTCGGAGGCTCTAAATAAAAATCTGCCTAAGCAGCAGAGACCTCCAAAGCAGACACCCAAGCAACGGCTACCCCAAAACAAAACACGTGCAACACATAGCTCACAAAGCCAGTGTGCCAAACAGTCACAGCCAACAACACACCTGATACACTTGTAATAGGTGACTCTATCATCAGGCACACTGACTTCCTGCTCACCAGGCTGAACAAGGAGAAGGTCACGGTGAGCTGCCTGTAGGGTGTTAGGATCTGCCACATAACACAAGCACTCAGGTCACTCCAAGGCAAGTACAAATATGACTCAGTCATTGTACATGCTGGTGTGAATGACCTGAGACGTACCTCCCTGGACTACATGAAAAGAGACATAAAGGAGCTCTCTGAGCATGTAGCCCAGGCCGGTATGACCCTGACCTTGAGCAGCATCTTAACCTCACCAAGAATGATGCCACAATCTGAAGACAAGATGATCAATTTCAACAATTGGCTTAAGTATTGGTGTCATTCAAAGGGGATCCAATGCCTGTCAGCCTGGGATGACATGCTCGACAAGCCACGATGCTTCGCTAGGGACAGCTTGCACCTGTCACCCCTGGGCTTTTGGATATTGGCAAAGGCTCTTGCTACCCCCATAGTGCCTTTTTTAGGCAAGGCTCAAAAGACAAACCCACCTCCATAGGTATCACAAGGGATAAGAAACTAAGAGTAATGCTACTCAATGCCAGAAGTCTAAACCTCAATATGCACACACTCAAAACTCTCCTTAGCATGGAGAACATTGATATCTGTGCAGTAACAGAAACCTGGTTCAAGGCTCCCGAGAGCACCCCAGCACTACCAGGTTATACCTCATACCGTGCTTTTCGGCCCCAAAACTTGGACCGAACCACAAAAGGAGGGGGAGTATCAATATTCGTCAAAGATACACACACCTCCAGGTTGGTGGCACAGCACGAAGCATCAGAGACTATCCATGTGCAACTAACTGTGGGTAAAACTGCCTTCCAGTTTATAGCCTGATACAGACCACCCTCCCAAACCCAGGAACCCCACTCGGCCTTCCTGAGAACACTGGAAAATATGAAGGTCTCTCCAAACAATATTATATTGGGTGACTTCAACTACCCAAACATAGACTGGGAGCATTACTCTAGCTCCAACACCCTAGCCCAAAGGTTCCTAGAATTTATAAACTCAAATGCTATGGAACAACTTGTTACCACTCCCACAAGAGGGGAAAACATACTGGACCTGATCATCACCAACATAGGGACTTTATGCTCCAGACCAGAAGTGTATCCCTCACTGGTAAGATCAGACCATAAACTAATCTCACTGGATATTCACATCCCGACCCCACCCCCTGCCCAGAAAACCACAGTGAAAAACTTCTCTAAAGCAAATTTCACACTCCTCAAAACCGAGGTGGAATCCTTCAAAGCCCCCGGGCCTGTGGAAAATACGGCCCAGACTGTAGAATCCTTTATAAACGCATTCTATGAACGCCTTCAGGAATGCATGGATCTTGCAATCCCAAATAAACCCAAGACCCAATCCTCCAAAGGCAGACGTCCTGTCTGGTGGACCCCAGCCATAAACAAACTATACAATAGAAGGAGGAAGCTACTACATGATAGAGCAAAATCCCAAAAAGGGAAGGCATCTCTGATCAGTATTAGCAAAAAACTATGGGCACTCATAAAATCGTCTAAGGCCAGCTTCGAGAGAAAAATTGCACAGGACACTAAGGATAATCACAAGGCTTTCTTTAGTTATGTTAGGAACCTGGGTGGGAATTCCCAGATATGCTCAGAATTAGTCCAAAATGACAAAAAATACACCGAACACACAGACATTGTCAACATCCTAGCTGACAGGTTCAGCACAAACTTCTCCCCCCCTCCCCACCAAAAGGGCAAATATCTATCCCAGCAGAGTGCTGCCCCCCCCCCTGACATCTCAGATGCTCAGGTAAGAGCCACCCTCTCCAAAGCAAAAAACACAGCATCAACGGGACCAGAAGGTGTCCCGGGCTGCGTCCTACATGAACTCCAAGAAGAGCTAAACCCAAACATAAAACTACTGTTCAGTCTCAGCCTTACCACAGGGTTGGGAGGGTGGCCTAATGGTTAAGGTGTTTGCCTTACAAACACAAGGTACAGGGTTTGAATCTCACAGGGGATAATTGGCTAGGCTTAAAATGGCTCACAAGGGCAGGTAGCATAGTACTAATCTATGAACCTATGAATCTATATGTACCCAAAGACTGGTGTACAGCAACAGTGGTCCCTCTCCACAAAGGTGGTGCCTCAACGGATCCTGGAAACTATCGCCCCATAAGCCTGACTAGCTTGGTCTGCAAAGCTATGGAAAGGATCATCATGGACCTCATAAATAAAGATATTGGGGACCTACAGACACTGGATCCTACCCAGTTCGGCTTTGTTAAGGGCAGATCCTGCCTCTTAAACCTGGTCAATTTCTTTGAAACAGTCACCAAGGCCATTGACGAGGGGAAGGTGGTCCACACAGCCTACCTGGACCTCAAAGCCTTCGATACAATACCCCACTGGCATTATAGATAAGCTCACCAGCTTAAATATAAACCCCTATGTCACTAGATGGGTTGCAAACTGGCTCAAGGACAGAACCCACATGGTTAGAATTGCTGGAGCCATGTCAGACTCCAAACCAGTTACAAGTGGCATCCCACAAGGCTCAGTCCTGGGACCTCTCTTGTTCGGTATATATTTCTCGGAGGTACAGGCCAACACGGAAGGACTGTGGCTGACCAAGTTCGCAGATGACTGCAAACTGGGCACCATAATCGACTCTCCAGCTGACACAAGCATCCTCCAAAAGGGCCTCATAGAAACAGACAACTGGTGCCAGAGCCATGGCCTCAAGCTAAACGCCAAAAAGTGTATAGTCATCCCCTTTGGCAAAAACAAAGTGCCCACAAATTACCACATAGGTAGCCAAAGTGGTTAGAAGAACGTTTTATATAGCCCACCTAATCATGAAGGGATTCACATCTAGATCAGGGGAGGTCATCGTGCCTCTTTACTCATCCCTCAAAAGGCCTATAATTGAGTACAATGCCCCTTTTGGGATGTACCTTACCAGACACCTGCAGCAACTGGAAAGACCCCAAAAGTACCTCACCAAGAGGATCAAAGGGCTCAAACAGATGCCATATGCTGCCCGGTTAAAGAAACTCCAGCTCTACTCAGTGGCATACCGCCTGCTCAGAGGTGATCTGTGCCTGACGTATAAAGCCATGTCCAACCCGGAATTAATGGACATGCTGCACCTCAGAAAATCCAAATCCCATCGAGCTACGGCCGAGAGACTTGAACCTCAGCACTGAAATAAATAGGACATGCTGGAGGGACAGATTCATAACCCAGAGGCTCCCTTCACTCTGGAATAAAATCCCAGTCCAGTTTAGGCAGAGTCTCTCATTGACTCTCTTCAAGAGGAATCTTGATGAGTGGATGGGAGATCGTAGGTTTACCCCAGGTATCACTTCTGTGTCACTGTTAGACAGAGGCACAGTATACTAACCTTGAAAAAGGGCATAGCAAGATTAATTTAAAATGGGTGGCGAAAGCCAAACACACTCTGGCTAGGCTTATAAATGCCCTAGGGCAGATAGCCTAGTATGAACCTATGAGCCTATGAAATGTCCCCCAACTCTGCAAGATTGCAAGGTCAACTCATGTGCACAGCCCTTGGAGGTCACACAGTGCCTTCACTATTGCTGTGGAGTCAGGGTTATGTCTGCCACAATTCATGACCTTGACTGTGTGCAGATACGGCCATTCTTACTGAGCTTTGGATGTCTGCTTCAGTTCACTGTTGTGTTTAAGGATGACACCCCTCCCCATCCTCAGCCTTTTTGCAGATGCTTGACAACTATGGGCTACACGAGTGTAATTTTGCAGTGCCCCAAATTCAGAACACCATGTGTATCGGCCTAGTCCCTGCTAATGAATGGCAAACATACAGGTGTACACTGGCACCAGCAAGGTACATATGGGGATGGTGGGCCTGAGGTGGGGTGAGGTGTTGCTTGTGCAGCACATGTATCTTAATTGATACTGTCTGTAGGTTTACAACTTGGTCTTGGTACACCATTACACATTGCAACACATGCCTTTGGGGGACATTTAATGTTATGCATATGCTACCTGTAGAGAGCCCTGGCTGATGTTTCCTGTGGAACAACTGTCCCATCTGAATACCCTAATCAATGTACCATGCCGATTGTTGCCACAGGTACTGCAGAGCAATTACTTGCTAGACATACCTGCAACTCCATCAGTGTTGCAGCATGTTACTAGGCAGCCTGCATGACCAGTTTGCAACATGTGTCATCATCTGTCTTGGATGGCCATCTGTTTATTTTCTACATTAATGTTGTCCCATACATCCTTGTCACATACATGACTGTCTGCACTGTTTGCCATGGTATATGCAATGGTGAGATAAGGCTACATGTCCAACTCCTGCATGCTAGCTGTTGGGTATGGGATCCATTCCATGGCTTGTAAGATGTGTGCAAGCCACGGCTGCTTCTGTTGCAGGTGAGTGGGCACATTTGATGGACAAACGTCTTGGATAGCGGACCATTACTTGGTGTGACATTGAGGACCTGTACTTGCTGGAAGGTGCATAGTCATGAAGAGTGAATGCTGTCAGTACCTTAAAAGCTGCTCCCACAATATGTTATTTGGAGTGTATGCATACATATGCTTCCAGTGTTTGTTAAGGTATGTATTCCCTATATTTACTGTTCTAACATAGGATTCTATATTACACATTCATTGCTCACATTAAGACCACATTACAGGTTGTAAGGGTTGTGGAATGCAGTATTCTGATATGCCGTTGTATAGATCTGTAACAGTTGCCATTGTAATAATGGTATATACACTGTTATAACACTGTATAAGGGTAATGTTTCAGACGTGTTCCTACTGTAGGCCATTTGTCCTACCATTATGTTTATCTCTGTGCACACATCTTGCAATGACAGGTTGTTAGCTATATTGCAGGACTCTTACATACCCATCAGATATGCCACCATGGTGACCACTATGATGCAGTGCAGTTAACAGCAACAATAAGTGAATATGTACAGCATGCATTATGGGTAGGTGTGTTAAATGTGTGCGTGGCAAATACCATGGCCATAACATGGCCGGTATATTGGCAAACCTGAAAAAACAACACCATACTCACCAGCTACAGGCTGCTGCCCCTGAGGTATACCAGAGCGACCTACACAGTTGTGTGAGAGATGTGATGTCAGTAGCCACACCTGTGGCTTTGGTACATGGTGGGAGCAGCATTACAGTACATCAGCAGTACAAACCCACAATACTACAGATTATGCACATCTGTTTATTACTACAACGTGGCAACAGTCTATATATATTTTATCTCACATATGCATGACTAAACTCTACAGATGCAGATAAATAAGCAACAGTGGTCTACTGATGTGCTCTGGGGCCTTACCTGCATGCTCCTCGTCCATTGTGTGGGTAGCACCCACCTCCACAATGTTATTTGCAGGGTCTTGTCTTTGCGGGTGGGCAGGTGCCCCGAGGCTGGCAAGGAGCTCCTCAGCATGTGTCTGGGGGGGCTGGATGGCATGACCCCCCCCTGTGGCTAGCTGGTCCCTCCTAACTGCAGCAGCACGCTGACCGGCAAGGCAGAGTAGGTCAGTGCAACAATGTCGGACCTGCTTAAAACTGCAGTTATGCAGGCCATCATTGTTTACCCTGTGGATGAGCTCGTTCCACAGGGTGGTCTTCTCCTGCAGATCATGGGCTTTACAGCCAAGCAGGGTGTGGTAGTGCTGCACCAGGTGCTGTAAAATAACCTCATTCTCCTGGGGGGAACAGACTGGCAAGCACTGTCTTAACATGGCGCCTGAAAGACATAAAAAGGAAAAAAGGTCTGAGGACTTTATACTGCAAGGATATAATAGTTGCTAATTCACATCTCTGTCTCCCCCACACCATGTCTGCAGCAATAATCTGAACACACAACTCAACGGGTACGTTTACAACAAACCTACTGTTGGGACATATATCGTATTGTACAACAAATCGTGCACTGTGTATCTAGTCATGTTCCATTTTGAAACACTATCATTGGTGGCCTGTTGCGAAATGTCATCTGCATGCCATGGTAAGGGTCCCAGTGGTTCCATAAATGCATGTGTTCTTTTTGCTATGTGACTGCTCCAAATCTGGTGTTTTGTGTTAATGGGGATATCTGTGCATGTTGTTAGACATAATCCTGGAATGTGTGGACTATTATTACCCACATATGTTCTATAACTGTGACACAATAGCATGTTTGGAAAGCCAGTTCCCAGCAGAACCACCTCTACCACCGACTCTGGCCATATTACCAGGCCACAGCACATCTGGGACCCACCCCGGGACCTCATCATCTGCCGGTCCTGCACTATCTTCAGGTGGAACCACCTCAGGGGATGGTGTTCATCCCCCACCCCCCAGGAGCACACACAGACAAGATCCTGTCACCTGAAGTCAGATCCAGGCTCTAGTGCATAGGGAGCCCCACAGAGACTTGGGGGATGTGCTACACCACCTTCAGGCCCTCGGTACAAAATTACAGGGTCTACATGCTCCTCCTGCTCAGCCCCCATCCCAGGCATCTTCAGGGCCATGAAGGTGTAATTGTGACTGCCCATGGGTGAGAACCTTGGTCCCATTCTTTCCATTTGGGGGCTCATGGGCTTCCACATTCCAAACACCACTCCCTATCCAAGGTGTTTACCCACCACATGTGTCAAACTGCCCCTGAATGCTGTCTTCTCTCCCTAAATATACCTACTATCTTTCCCCAACATACCAATCTCACCTTCACAAACAAGGGCAATGTGTTCCCAACATGGATTTCACACCAGACATAACTGTCCATTTTGCACCCCCTTACTACTGTATATATCTATGTGTATAGATGGGTCTAGGACTGTTGTATGAAAGCACTTTTTACCACATTGTGAATGGGCGGGCAAACTTATACGAAAATGCTTTTCACAGAAGCAGCATTTTCACGTAAGTATGCCTGTTGTGCCAGTCGTACTACAGTACGGATAAGGGAAAATTCCCTTTTCCCCACTGTAGTGTGATCTCGGAGTGAAAATATTAAAGTAGGGGTGTGTGGGGGGCACAGTAGATTTCATGTTTTTTTTTTTAACACACTTTAGTGAAAGTGCTTTTTTGGTGAAAGCATTTTCGTTAAAGTGTGTTCGGTGATAGTGGATTCGGACTGTTGAACTTTCGTTCAACAGTCCTAGATCCGTATAGATATGTGTGATGTTTTCTCACACATATCATGCAGCACTGTCATTCAACAGTAGGGGAAATGTATTTTTATATATATATATATATATATATATATATATATATATATATATATATATATGGATCAACTACTTTTGATCAACAGCACATTTGATCGAAACTCATTTGATCGACAGCACATTTGATCAAAAACCAGTATTCATGGCAATTAACAGGGATTTGTTCCCCTCCCCAAAGTCATGCGACCCTGGACTTGATATATAAAGGTAGGGGAGGGTGGGGGCACAGCCCCTCACATTGGAGAGGTGTACGGGTGAAGCCCCCCACCTAATTTCCATTAAAAGAAGAAAATAAAATAAAATGTATATATTTTAAATGAAAATAGGTGGGGAGCTTCGCCCCCCACACCCCCCAATGTGGGGGGTTGTGCCCCCTACATTTATATATCAACTCCAGGGTCACACGACTTTGGAGAGCCGGACAAATCCCTGTTAATTGCCATGAATACTGGTTTTTGATCAAATGTACTGTTGATCAAATGAGTTTCGATCAAATGTGCTGTCGATCAAAAGTAGTAGATCCATATATATATATATATATATATATATATATATATATATATATATATATATATACATATATATTTGTGTGTGCGTGTTTGTATATATGTAGATAACATACACGTGTGTGTGTGTATATATATATATAGATATATAGATATACACACACACACACACACACACACATATATATATATATATATATATATATATATATATATATATATATATATATATATATATATATATATATATATACATATATATATACATATATATATATATATATATATATATATATATATATATGGGGTGCAGTCATACACCAGGTCCACACTTTCTAACTCTCCTTCCTCCACAGCTGCACTGTTCTGCCTTGCTACAAAACACACAGGTGTCACATTTGGACACGGACTAACATTAGGGGGGTTTATATAGGGACAGATTGCAGGTAAGCCTATTACAAACCTATGGCATTGTTGCATGATACATTTCATGTTAACATAACTGTTCTGCAGGTGGTGAGGTCTGAAACTCATGTGTCTATCATAACATCATTACTTCCACCACTAGCTATTTGCCACACTAATATACATGTCTTGAGGCACAGAACACACACTATAATGGCTTACATCTTGTCATTCAGTGCTGATCTGCACAGTTGACAGGTATGGCCGACTGCCCACAGGGCCAGACGGTATGTCCATAGCAGTTGTTCAGCAGGACATCATTACAACAACTCTTGATGGCACATGTAAATCTTTCCACATCATCTATCCCATTATTACAGACCAAGTACTACATTCAATTACATGCATATATGTTTCATATATCTGTTGTAGTATTGTCCTCTCTTCTAGGTACACTTTTATGTGTCACCTGTGTTATATGGGTTTGGTTTGTAGTTTTAGTTGTTTTATTTTATTTTTTCCTCTCTTTCTCTTTCTCTCTTTCTCTCTTTCTCTCTCTCTCTCTCTCTCTCTCTCTCCACTACAGGGATTGAGTTGCTTTGAATAGGTTGCAACATGGATTTTGTAGGTGATGCTCATGATCAGGTGATGGCCTCTGCACCAGTCAGGGTTCAGCTCTTGCTAAATGCATGCAGCCAGCTGTGTAGTACTTCCACTTATCACTGTCATGGCAACCCACTACTATAAATCACTACATCATGTTGGCGTTGTCCCTTTACCTTTCCTGTATGGAAAACAGTTATTTATTTATTTATTTTTATTTATTTATTTTACGTTTGTTAATCAGGTTAGTCTGGCTGAGCTTTTGGCTCATTTTCAGCAGAGACCTGGGGAGAAAAGCTCCTCAGGACTAGAAAACAATTTATTAAATTTTAGTAACATAGTAGTAACAATCAGCTATAGGATCTTACAAGCAGAGACCTGGAAAGAAAAAAGGCTCCTCAGGCAATTCAGTTATACAGACTATTAACAATTGGTAGACAAGTATGTGAGTTGTTACAAACAAGGTTTTAAACAATTAGCAGAAGAAAATTTGACTAGTTACAATATTATTTAAGCTGCTTAGAGGAAAATGAGTTAATAGTTAGGCAGATGCTTATTTAAAGTGGGTAGGATCTAGTTGTATAGGAGTTTGGAAACAAGAAAGGAAAGTAAGAATGGCTAGTAGGAGATGTAGGGGAGGTAGAGTAGAGGAGACAGACTAGACAGGTAGGTTGTTTTAAGACTGTAAGAATTAAGAGTGGCTGGAGCTAGAGGAAGGGAAGAGGTAGAAGAGGCAGGGGAATAGTGTTAGAGATACATTGAGTGAGGTGGTAAAATAGGTGAAAGGATGGTGGTTTAAGGGTGATTGGCTACAGTGGCAAGACCACTTTCTTTTCAGGTATTTCCTTGTGGCTAATTTGAAACTTTTGCTATGCTTGAGGGATTTTATTTCTGAGGGGAGTTGGTTCCAGGATGTAGCTGGGTTATAGTTATAGAGAAGGCAGCCTATTTTGGTTTTGGGTTTGTATATGTGTAATAATTCTTGATTTGAGCTGCATAGTGTCCTAGCAGGGGAATATTTGGATACAATAGTGGAGAGGCTGGGGCAGAAGGAGGGTAGATAGAGGATAGAGTGGATGATTTGTAGTTGGTATAGTTGGAGCAGCTGAGGGAATTCTAGCCAGTCTAGTTGCTGTAGTGCTAAGCAGTGGTGTGACTTGTAGGTTTGGTTAGCTGCAAATCTGGTGGTCTTATTATAGGTAGTTTCAAGCTTGGAAATACGTGTAGAATTTAGGTTTGTGAATATGTGGCAGCTGTACAGGAGTGTTGGGAGTAATAAGGCCTGGGAGAGGGTTATTCGGGCAGTGTTAGTTAAGTATTTCTTGCTACGGAAAAGGTGTCCTAGTTTCTGATGAGTTCTTTTTACAGACTTAATAATATGGAGATCAAACTTAAGCTGAATATCTATTGTACCACCTAGCAATTTAGTACTAGATTCAGCTGAGATGATAGTGTTGTTGCAGGATAAGATGGTAAATGTACTTTTGAGTGTGGTGATGTTTTTAGGGAGGAAGAGTAGGAGCTTAGTTTTTTTTGGATTAAGTATTAGTTTGTTATCACTAAGCCAAGTCTCAATGGTGTGGAAGGATGGCTGAGTAGTTGAGTGGAGGTCAGTTGGGTTGTCAGCAATGGTTATAACAGTTGAGTCATCAGCATATTGCACAAGAGATGGCTGGGGACAAGAGGAGTAGAGCAAGTTGGTGAAAATATTAAAGAGTAGTGGTCCAAGTATGGACCTTTGGGGGACTCCCATTTGTACAGCGAGAGGGGAGGATGGTGCAGAGAGCCATTAACTGATTGCTGGTGGGTAGAGAGATAGCTGGAGAACCAGGGGATAGTAGGGGGCAAGAAATGTAAGTTAGTGAGTTTATCTAGAAGGCGTGGGTGAGAGACAGTGTTAAAGGCTTTAGAAAGGTCAAGGAATAGGCATGAGACAAGTTTATTGTTATCACGAGCTAGGGAGACTATGTTGATGAATGATATGAGTGCAGTAGTTGTACTATGCTTGGGACGGAAACCATGCTGTGTGGGTGTGAGAAGGTTTTCCTGGTGAAGGTAATGCATTACATGCTTGTGAATGCATTTATCTAGGATTTTTGAGAGTGGAGAGAGTATGGCAATCAGTCTGAAGTTGGATATGTCTGAGGAGTTGTCTCCTTTGTGAATGGGTAGAGTAAAGAAATTCTTCCATACAATGGGGACATAGGATTCAGAAATGGATCAGTTGATTAAGATGGATACAGGATAGGCAAGAGGTTCAGAGGCAATCTGCAGGAAGTAAGAGGGTAGCTTGTCAATAGATGGGGAGCAAGGTTTAAGTTTAGAGAGTAATGACTTTACATAGTTAGTTGATACTGCTTTTAGAGAGAAGGAGTTAGGAGGGTCTCTCTCTCTCTCTCTCTCTCTCTCTCTCTTTCTCTCTCTCTCTCTCCTGTTTGTGGGCAGCAGTGTTACAGACAGCAGGTAGCACTACTTCTTACAACAGGACTTGCACACACAGGCCAACTGCATATTTGTATAAGATTCTAGATCTACGGACAGTGTGAGTATTGTTGTTATATGCATTGTATACCACTAGTTTTACAGGGTTTGTGTGTACATGCGAGTTTAGCATGGAATGCAGTGTGTCTGCATAGCTCTCAAATGTAGGACTATCCACATGATGGCCAGAGGATTGGCTGTTATGTTTTGTCTGTTAACCACACAGGTCTTGTCTCTGAGGGTAATGCTATTCAATGCTGGAAGTCTAAACCTTAAAATGCATGCACTTGAGGCATTCCTCAGTATGGAGAAAATTGATATATGTGCAATAAAAAAAAATGGTTTAAGTCTCCAGAGAGCACCCCAGAACTACAAGGCTACAACTCATACCATACATTTTGGCCACAGAACCCGGACCAAAATACAAAAGGCAGGGACGTATCCATATTCATCAAGGATACCCACACCTCCAGGATAGTGGCACAGCACGATGCTTCAGAGATCATCCATGTGCAACTAATAACAGGAAAACTGCAATTCAAATTGTAGCTTGCTACAGATCACCCACCATGTCCCAGGACCCCCATTCCACATTTCTGGAAACACTGGGAAAAATAAGGATCCTATCAAATACCCTAATATTGGGTGATTTCAATTACTCAAACATTAACTGGGAGAACTACTCAAGTACTAACTCTCTTGCCCAACATTTCCTAGAATTTATAAACTCAAATGCCCTGGATCAACTGGTCAACACTCCCACCAGAGGTGACAACATATTGGATATGGTCATTACCAACATGGGCGACCGGTGTTCCACACCGAAGGTCAACCCCTCAGTGATAAGATCTGACCATAAACAAATCACTCTGGATATCCACATTCCACCCCCACCCTGGTCAAGTAAACCACTGTGAAAAACTTTTCAAAAGCAAACTTCACGTTATTTAAGATGGAGGTGTAAAGTTTCAAAGCCCCTATGCTAAATGATAATGCTGTCCAAGCTGCAAAATCCTTTACTAATGCATTCTATGGGCACCTACAAGAATGCATGGATCGTGCTATCCCAAGCAAAACCAAGAATCACTCTTCCAAGAAAAGGAAACCAGTCTGGTGGACCCCTACCATAAACAAGCTATACAATAGAAGGAGGAAACTAGTATAGAAAAGAATAAAATCCCAAGAAGGGAAGACATCCCTGATCAGTATCAGCAAGAAACTATGACCCTTCATAAAATCATCCAAGGCCAGCTTTGAAAGAAAAATTGCCAAGGACTCCAATGATAACCACAAGGCATTCTTTAGCTATGTCAAGAATCTAAGTGTCAATGCTCAGATCTGCTAGGAGGTAGTGCAGAATGGCACAAAATACACTGAACTGACCAATATTGCCAACAACCTGGCAGACAGGTTCAGTGCAACTTCACCCCCCTCTCACCCCCAATGTAGAGCCCCTGAAATCACAGACACTCAGGTTAAAACAGCCCTTTCCAAAGCCAAAAACACAGCATCAATGGGACTGGATGGTATCCCAGGCTGCATCCTACATGAGCTCAAAGACGAACTAACCCCTCTCCTAAACACAATGTTCAAACTCAGCCTCTCCACAGGCTACATACCCAGAGAGTGGCACACAGCAATGGTTATTCTGCTCCACAAAGGTGGAGCCACAACAGACCCTGAGAACTATCACCCTAAAAGGCTGACTAGCTTGGTCTGCAAGGCTATGGAGCGCATCATCATGGAACTCATTAACAGAGACAGTGGGGACATCCAAATACTAGACCCTACCCAGTTTGGCTTTGTTAAGGGCAGATCATGCCTCCTAAACCTGGTGGACTTCTTTGAGACAGTGACCAAGGCTATAGACAAGGGAAAGGTGATATACACAGCCTACCTAGACCTCGCAAAGGCCTTCAACACCATTCCCCATTCTGGTATTATAGACATGCTCACCAGCCTGAACATAAACCCCTGTGTCACAACATGGGTTGCCAACTGGCTTATGGACAGAACCCACATGGTGAGAGTTGCAGGAGCTAGGTCCAACTCTAAACCAGTTACAAGTGGCATTCCCCAGGGCTCAGTCCTAGGATCTCTCCTGTTTGGCATATACTTCTCAGAGGTACAGGCAAGTACAGGAGGACTATGGCTGACCAAGTTTGCAGATGACTGTAAACTAGGGGCTATAATTGACTATCTGTCTGACACAGACATCTTCCAAAAGGGTCTCACTTAGATGGATACCTGGTGTCAAAATCATGGCCTCAAGCTAAATGCCAAAAAGTGCCTAGTCATCCCCTTTGGAAAAACAAAGTACCCACAAACTAATATATAGGTGGTAGTCCCCTAAATACGGAAGACGTAATAAGGGATCTGGGGACCCAAGTAGATAGTAATCTCTCCTTTGATAATCACATTGCCAAAGTGGTTAGAAAATCCTTCTGTGGCCCACCTAATCACAAAAGGGTTCACATCCAGATCAAAAGAGGTCATTGTGCCCCTCTACTCATCACTCATCATTCCCATCATAGAGTACAACACCCCATTTGGGATGTACCTTACAAGACACCTGCAACAACTGGAAAGATCAAAGAAGTACCTCACCAAGAAAATCACTGGCCTCAAACAGATGCCCTATGCAGCTCGTCTGAAGAATCTCCAGCTGTACTCGGTTGTATATCGCCACTCAGAGATGATTTCTGCGTGACATACTAAGACATGTCTAACCCAGAATTGATGAACATGCTCCACCTAAAGAAAACCATATCCCCTCAAGCCACATGCTCTAGGGATTTAAACCTCACCACAACAATAAATAGGATGTGCTGGAGGGATAGATTCCTGTCCCAGAGACTTCCCATGCTTTGGAAAAAGATTCCAATCTACATTAGGCAGAGCTCCTTGTTAACACTCTTCAAGAGAAACCTTGATGAGTGGCTGGGAAACAGAAAGTTTACCCCAGGGATCACTTCAGTGGCTCTGCTGAACAGAATCACAGGGAACTAATCTAAGGGGGCAACGCAAGCCAACACATTCTGGCTAGGCTTATAAATGCCTTCAGGCACATATCCTAGTACCTATCTATGAACCTATGAACCTATATATTAGTGGAATTCTGTCTGGTGAGTGCTATCAGTACATGGTTACATCCATTTGTGTTTCTGACTTCATATTCCTGAGTAAGGGTATGTTGCAACCAATCCTGTAACACCAGCAACCTTCACAGTGTATAACACTAATATTGCAAATATGGCCCTGTGTTCCAGCCTTTGTCCTCCACCTATATACCAGGCTTTGTCCATATGTCATGTAGTAATAGGTTGTTAAGTAGTGGCTAATCATTATGTAGTGCTGGTATTCCTGCCATCATTCCAGTGATGTCATGGACTCCCACACATATTGCAGCTCTGCATTTCTTTGGCAGCAACAGCTGCTTTCAATGTGGGCAATTTAGAATTTGGAGCCTCAAACCCTACAGGGGAGGTGTGTGGGCATCATACAATATGGATGATTGGTAGGATTAGATTGTGTGAAGGGTACATGTCTCTAGGCAAAATGCAGAGCTATGTATGGGAAGTGATTCTTTTGTGGGACAGATACCCCCCTTTTTTTTAAGATGAGAGCGGGATGTTAAGGAAGGATTATTGGTAAGTGTGGTATGGGAGGTTCGGTAGGAGAGGCTGCATTTGCAGACAGACAAGACAGACAAGACAGCATACAGGGGTGGTGTATGACACATGGGGGTAAACACCTTGATGGGGAGGGTGGTTGGGAATCTAAGGCTCATGAGCCCCCCAGATGGTAGTAGTGGCACTGAGGTCCCCACCCTATGGCAGTCATCACTACTCCTTCACAGCCCCGAAGGTGGCTGTGCTGGGGGCTGGGCTGGAGGGACCACCTGCCCCTCTAGCTGTGACAGCCTGCCCTCCACCCAGTGCAAGCGGTCATCCAGCTCCATCTGGAGGACATTGCACACCATGCCACAGACCTCATCCCAGGTGACAACATCCTCACCGTGCCCACTTGCAGGGGGGAGTGAGCCCCATCCCCTGCAGCGGTTCCACCAGAGGGTGGTGCAGGACCAGCAGATGAGGGAGGTCTGGGTTGGGACCCAGACATGCTGGGACCCGGTGCCTCAGCCAGGTGGGGTGGGAGAGGCAGATCCGCTGGGATCTGCCTTCCCATATGTGGTACGGTGTGGAAATTAACAATGAATATTGGTTAGTCATGCACAACACATTACAACATTAGTCAAAACAGCATGCATGGATATTCCCATTTACCCAAAACAGTGCAATTATAGCAGTGCCATAGCAAACAGAACCCATGCATATATGGAATGGCATTCAGGGTTGCAACAGCATGCCAGTTAGTGGTATGTCAGGCAGGCAATAAGATGATTATTCGACAGGGAATATTAGCATGCACACAGTTTAAGCAATGACAAAACAAATGGAACAATGGTCCCAACAATAGGGGTTTGTTTAGGCACATACCCATGTTGGTTTCAGTGTGATGGTTGGATCGGTTGAGTGGTGGGGGAAGGGAACAGATTCAATTGGCAACTGCTATCAAGTATATTTGTCAGTACGCTACTATTCACTACTCTACATTCTGACCACACTTACACTCTACCTGGGCCATGGGCTGCTACAACACACCAACAGCTGTAGATATCAACAGAGCAATTTTACCTTTATTTTAGTTATACACATCAGACCTGTTTCTATACCAATTTCTTTACCTGTGGGCATGTGCAGATGAACTGTGTGCACATTGCATTGCTGTTTCTACACATATTTCAGATTCACATATTAGTTGCAGGCCCTGGAGTGTGTGTCGTGTCTTTCACATACATCTACTGTGACATTTTTTGTGTTCATGTTTCTTGTCAACTGGAGAAACTATCCACAACAGGGTAACACTTGAGGGGTTTGAATGGGCTAGACTTCAGAGTGTGGATGTCTAGCTTGCATCTATTTGTAGGACTGGGGCTGATCAACACAGCAATTGTACACCCTTCATAGTTATACACATCATACTAGTATTTCTATTCAGATTTCTTTACCTGTGTGCCCTGTATGGAAAATGTATGTGTTGCAGTACATTATTTTTCTATTCAGATTTAAAACTGTACAAACAGACTGAGATGTTAGTGGTGGTCCCTGGATTTGAGCCGTGCTGTGTGTGCAAAATTGAACTACAGGCCTAGTCCTTATCAGACTGAGCTACTGGGGAGGTGTTGTTTCTTGCTTGTGACATTTCTATCTAGTACATATTTTGTGCACAGTAGTTTTATTATGACATGTTGCATTATTTGTTTCCCATTTTCAGTACAAATTGTGCATACACAACAGACATTGGTGTCACTGTTTGTGAAACATGTGCACATTAGCTGGATTGCACATTTGACTGTTTTACAACTACATACTGCAATTTAGATTCCTCAGTATGCAGTGTAGGTTTTAGGTCTGCACCTGTTAGCCTTATACATTTTTCAGTACATTCACAGCTGCATACAGCTGGAATTGAAATGTTAACACAGGACAATGCTGGCAGACAAACAAGTAAAACACATTCTGATGGGAATGTGTACTGTTGTTTTTTTCCAATTATTTGACATGCCCATTCTAAAGTATTTAGATAAGCAGTGCTAAATCAGTTCACCTCAGTTAATGCATTCTGCAGGACATACACATTTCTATTTATCAGGTGCAAGTGAGATGACACACACCAGTGTTTGGGATCACCTTTATTAGTTTTGACATACATATATGTGTATGACTCAGAACTCCAAAATTACTATTCCTGCATGATCTGCACAGTGGAATGCTTTTCATTTCTAACTGTTACAGTAGCCCTGACATGGCGCATTCTTGGCAGGTTCACTCAGACACACTCATACATATTCTAATACTTCTCTCCTGCATATTGTACCTTGTTTGCTACTGATATCTGTATTACACAACAGCTGGGAATACTCTACTGTAACACTGGCAGCCTGACACAGGCATTTATTCCTGACTTTTACAGCACAATTATATATACAGGCAGTACTACAATTACTATAATTTTGATTTATTACTGCTAATAGTAGGGGGCATTCTGTACTCACCATACTGCCAACACAGCCAGGCCAGTTGCTAGGCATGAGCCTGCACATTCTGGGACCTCTCTGCAGCAGCTGTATAGGGAGATATCACACATTAATCACACCTGCACAGTCACAAGTTGAACTTTTCCATACTTAGTGATACATAATACTGCATACTTACAGACAAGTGGGACATCCTGCACTCGGGCTTCTTGGATCCACTGGTCCAAGAGTGCACCCCTCCTCTGCTTCAGGTTATTATGGTGATGATGTACCTGCTCACCAGTGCAGGGTATGTCAGTGGAACTGGTGAGATCCCATGCAAGCTAGTCCCAGGCCTCCGCTTTGTACTGCGAGCCCTGGTACTGGCCCTGCATATATATGCCTGCCGTCATGGTTTTTAACTAGGACCCCAACCATGACCCTGGATGTCTGGATGCCCCAATGTTGTGCTCGTAAGTGCACACCTTCTCCAACACCAGCCATTTTGGTCCTGCTGTGTGCAATCCCAAATGTTTATGGCTGTATTCTTGCCTGTGCGGTTTAAATAGAGCAGTTTTCCCACACTTTTTCTTGATTGGCCAATTTTAATATGCTGCACAATGCTTAGCTCCACGCAAATCAGCATAGCAATGCTTACACCAGCTAAGCAGAGCTGACAGCAGGTAAGCAATGCTTACACTAGCAAAGCATTGCTTAAATCTATTTTTTTCATTAAATTTATAAATAATTTTTTACATTTATATTTTACATATTTCCACCCCTACTGTGCTATACGTGAGCCATACATTTGACATCTATCATTCACATTCCTTAAAAGTTTATTAAATAAGTAGCCAGAGGGGGGATTTGAAAGGAGCATGTTCTACATGATATACCATGGTAGTACCACTACGCTACAGCAGCTTGATGACATTTTCTATCACAATAGCACTTGTCTATCATTTTCAGGATTTCAGCCAGGCTAAGAATAGCAGTGCACTGCACAAACAAGCTGCACGATGCTTAAACATCGTATTTATTTCATGAAAAAAATTATTACTTTTTATTTTTATTCCTTTCTTCATGCCCTACTGCTTCCATGCATGCAGGGCAAGAGTGCATACATTTGGGGGTGTGCACTTGAAGGCTGCTGTCTTCTAGGTGTTTGTGGTTTTTATTTTTTTTTCAGTGTCCGTGGACACTGAAATGTTAACTATTTACATTTCAGTGTCTGCAGACACTCGTTTACTATATAATGTTAGAGCCAGGCTCTAGTATTATATAGTTTGACACTCATCTGTGTCAGAAAGTGCTGTACAGCACTTTCAGAGTGAAGGGGTGTGTTTCAGGTGCAGGCACTGCTGACACATGCCCCCTGTGCTCATTCCTGGTTCATGTCCATTTAGTTTAGATAGCAGCATGCCTTTATGCATATGCAAGGTGTACTGCTATCCTAAATTGAGACGAACCACTCCATGCAAGAATAGCCTTATTCTTGCACAGAGCTTCATGAATCCAGGGGAATATCTTCTTTCAGCAGGAGCAGAGACAGGAATTGAGTCAGTTATTTCCGCATTAATACAAGGCATAATTATTCTTACTAGGAACCCTTGTAATACACCTATTTTACCTGCACAAAAAAAAGGTAAGAACACTTATAGATTTGTCCAAGGTCTGAGAGCTGTAAATGCAGTCGTTATGCCTGTTTTTCCTGAAGTACCTAACTCGGCAACTATCCTTAGCTCAATATCTCCTTCTGCTACCACCCTTTTGGTAATAGATATTTCCCCAGTTTTCTTTTCTATCGCAATACACTCTCATAGTCAATATTTGTTTGCATTTACTTATAAAGGGCAGAAATACACTTGGATGAATTTACTCCAGGGATACATAGAATCACCTACTTTATTTTCAAGAGAAATGAAAAACCAGTTCGATAAAGTACAATTACCTTGTAAATCTACATTAATACAGTGCACAGATGATCTTCCCATAGCTTCCAATTCTTATATTGACTGTCAGACTGATACTATTTTCCTACTAACTAAATTAGCTGAATTAGGATTTAAAGTAAACCAATCTAAACTTCAGCTTTGGCAATCACAAGTCCAGTATCTAGACATCCACTTTCTGAAAATTCATGACATATTATATCCTCCCATATTACAGCTATTCAGATGAAACCCAGATCTACTACTTTAAAACAGCTTAGGACATTTCTTGGTCTAACTGGCTATTGTAGACAGTGGATATCCAATTGTGCTGAGACAATTAACCCCCTACTAGAACTACTAAAAAAGGATACACCCAAATCCCTTACATGACAGCCATGTCATGAACAAGCTTTTACTCCATTAAAATCACTTCTTTTAAATCCTCTGGCATTAGGACTGCCAGATTATTCAAAGGTTTTCTTTTTTTTCTGATGCAAACATAATAAGGTAGCATTAGGATAATTAGCACAGAAGAGAAATGATGGCTTTAGGCCAGTTGCTTATTACAGTACAAATCTTGATCCAATAGCAGATGCACTTCCCACTTCATAGGATCATAGAAGGTTACTAGGCTATTGGCCCTGAGGCCCTTACAAGCCTAGCCAAGAATTTAGCCCATGTTCCAACAAGTCAGCACCCTGTGTCACTGTCAAGCAGGGACACAGATAGAAGCCCAGGGGTGTATCTTCTGTTCCCCATCCAGTTATTAAGGTTGTGCTTAAAAAGGTTTAATGAGGTACTCTGCTTTATGTGGAAAGAGAGTCTATTCCACAAAAGGGAGGGGGGGGTCTCTGGGACACATATCTGTCCCACCAACAAGTCCTATTCATGTCACAGACTAGCTTGAGGTCACGCATGTGGGTTACTCGAGTGGAGCTTCACTTGCGGATATGCAACAGTCCCATCAGGGCGGGGTCTGAGATTGCTTTGCATGCCAGACAGATGTCCCCTCTGAGGAGTCTGTAGGAGACTGAGTAGTGGGACAGGGCTTTTAGCCTATCTGTGTAGGTAGATGTTTGAGGCCTTGGATTCTCTGGATGAGGGACCTCTGTGGTTTCTCCAGTTGCTGCATGTGCGTTGTGAGTTACATGCCAAAAGGGGCATTGTACTCAATAATGGGTCTTATAAGGGAAGAATACAGGGATGTTATGACGACCTTGTCCCTGGATGAGATACCCTTACTACTGTTGGGCCATGTAGAAAACTTTCTGTACAATGGAGGCAATATGATGGTCAAAAGTCAGTTTGCTATGAACCTAGGTGCCCATGTCTCTCACGACTGATTGCGTGCTTAGTGCCTTATTATCACTGTGATAATTTGTGGAGATGTCATTCTCCTCAAAAGTGATGATGATGCATTTTTTTGGCATTCAGTTTGTGGCCAGGTTTCTGGCACCAGTCATTTGTTTGGGTGAGACCCACTTGGAGGATGTCCACATCACTAGGGGAATTGATGAAAGCACCCAGCTTGCAATCATCTGCAAACATGGTCAGCCATAGCTCACTAGATTTGGCCTGCACCTCTGAGAAATATATTCCAAATATCAGAGGCCCCAAGACTGATCCCTGGGGTACAGGTTGCTTGTATTTTCTTTTTTTGTACGCTTCCGGAAATGCTGGTCAACTTTGTGTCACACAGAAGACAAAAAAATAAAGACTCAGCACTAAAATAAATAGGACATGCTGGAGGGACAGATTCATAACCCAGAGGCTCCCTTCACTCTGGAATAAAATCCCAGTTCAGGTTAGGCAGAGTCCCACATTGACTCTCTTCAAGAGGAATCTTGATGAGTGGATGGGAGATAGTAGGTTTACCCCGGGTATCACTTCTGTGTCACTGTTAGACAGAGGCACAGTATACTAACCTCGAAAAAGGGCATAGCAAAATTAATTTAAAATGGGTGGCGAAAGCCAAATGCACTCTGGCTAGGCTTATAAATGCCCTAGGGCAGATAGCCTAGTATGAACCTATGAACCTCTTATTATGGGTCTACTACTTCAGGTGGTTCCCCTATTTTGACTAGGTGGGTTCTATCAGTGAGCTAGTTTGCTACCCATCTGGTAACATATGGGTTGATGACTATTTGAGAGAGTTTATCTATTATACCTGAGTGAGGAATAGTACTGAAGGCCTTGGCCAGGTCAAGGTTGGTGGTGTGCACCGTCTTCCTCTCATCTATGGCCTTGGTGACTGTCTCAAAGAAGTCAATCAAATTTAACAGGCATGACCTCCCCTTTACAAAACCAAACTGTGCGGGATCAAGTGCACGGAAGTTGCCAATGTCATTATTAATGAGGTCCATGATAATCCACTCTATGGCCTTGCAGATCAGGCTAGTTAGGCTGATGGGTCTATAATTTCCTGGATCGGTAGACTCTCCACCTTTGTGCAAAGGGATGACAGTAGCTGTCCTCCACTCAGCTGGGACAAAGCCGGTACTCAGGCTTTGGTTAAATAGAGTGCCTAATGGTGCTGCAAGTTCCTGCCTGAGTTCATGTAGGATGCAGCCTGAGATGTTATTGGGTCAAATGGAGGCTGCAATTATTTCCTTTGAGAGGGCAGTGATGACTTGCTTTCTAGAGATAAGGGGAGGGGGGCAGGTACTGGGGATGTCCTGTTTTACTGATTTTGTTTGACAGAGGAGTGAAATTTTCACTGAACCTGTCTGCTAGCAGGTTGGCTACATCTACAGGGTTTCTGTATGTGGTGTGCTTGACCACCAGTGCTGAGCAGATCTGGGTGCTTCCCTGGAGTATGTGGATATATGTGAAGAAAGCCTTATGATTGTCTTTAGTAGATGTGTTCAGTTTGGACTCGAACTTGTCTGAGAGCTGTAGCTGCAAGTGTTCAGTTAGTGGATATGACAGTGGCACTCACTTTAGGTCATGATACTTTTGTTGCAGTTCCATATGTTTTTAAGGCTTTGTTGTTAAGGACTAAAACACAATATATTTCCACTTCTAGGCTTTCCAAATCTGAGTTAACTCTACTTAACAATTCTTCTCTGCAAATTAGATGTTCTTCTTTAAATACAGCTTCACTTTTACTTCTACTTTTACTTTTACTTTTACTTTTACTCCAGAATCTACTCCAACCCTATCGCACCACCAGACCACTAAGATCCAGCAACAAAAATCACTTGCAGATTACTAAAGCCAATAACTCTGCTGGTGAAGCACTATTCTCTTGCGCCATAGCCAAATTATGGAACTCACTCCCACCCACAATTACCTCCATGCCATCATGCACCCACTTCAAAACTTTACTAAAAGTGCACCTAAAAACATGCTGGCTATGCCCTTGCAACTCCCACTCTAATATCATCCACCCCATCCAACCACTACCTTTCTCTCCACTCCACTAACTACCTTGATTATAGCAAGCTCAGATGCTCATAAGCCTAGTACTTATTATACAGCAGGAACTTCTCATTGTAACATTTGTTAATGTCTGTTATGTACTTCACAGATAAAGATTCCAGTTGTCTACTGATGTACTATGTTCTTCATCTGTAAATATGTTGTAAGTAATTGCTATGTTAAATTGTTAATCGCTATGTAATCCAATGTAACTACTGTCTATTTTACTGTGGAGCTTTTCTCCCCGGGCCTCCGCTGAAAATGGACCTACGTCCAGTCGGACACTCCCGGTCAACCAATTTAAATAAATAAAAATAAATAAATAAATAAATACTTACTGCTGATGAGGGTGAACCTCATGATTGTGTTTTTATTGTTCACAATGTGCTTCCTCCTAGATCTGCCCTACAGGACACTCCTCTGCAAAACCCTGACTTAATTTTGCTTGTCGATGGATCGTGCATTAGAAAGGAAGATGGTCAGTTGACAGCTGCATTTGCAGTTTGCAGTATTAACCAAGTGTCATTGACTGGACAATTGCAAAGCAATGTTTCAGCTCAAATAGCTGAGTTAGTAGTGCTAACAGAGGCTTGTAAATGAGCACAGGGAAAGACTATTATTGTATATAGCAATTCCAAGTATACCTGTGTCCGCGACTTTGGTACATTGTGGAGAGAAATGGGGTTTTTAACATCTGCAGGAATAAAAATCAAAAATGCAGTGTTTATAACTGAACTGTTAAAAGCCTAGCTTCTCTCAAGGGAAATAGCTGTTGTTAAATATGGCGCCCACAAATCAGATGATTTATCTGAAATAGCAGGTAATGCATTTGCTGACAGAATGTCAAATAGGCAGGTTTTTTAAATCCTGTTCATGTTTCTGTCTTGCAGCTCTTGAAATTGAATATGTACCTGTAACGTTACAGGAAGTAACGTATTTTCAAAACCAAGCTGATGACTCTGAAAGGGTAAGGTGAATCCGTGATGGCTGCTGTCATTCCCGGCCTCACTTTAGTGCCATTCAGATGGAAGGGTAGTAGCATCATGAACTCTTTTACCTCAGTTGTTGGCACAGGTCTATCATTTGCCTTCCCATCTGGGAAAAATGCTTTGATAAAACAAATTTTGACAGACTGGTATACTCCTTATGTTTCAGAGGTTGTGCAGCATCTTTTACAGACATGTAACATTTGTTTGAAGTTTACTATTTTTAAATCTGTAACTGTTCCCACACAGCATATTAAAAAGCCATGGGAACCTTTTGTTGTATACAGTGTTATTTCATAAAGTTATCATTGTATGCAATGTTTAAGTATGTATTAGTTTTGATTGATGCTTTCATAAATGACACCACCACTGTGGCAAATAATATTTATTTGATTTTATACCTCATTTTTGGGTACCATGTTGTATTCAGTCAGATAGCAGTACTCATTTCTCTAGTCAGATTATTCAATAACTTTGTGAAGTGCTGAATGTATGTGCCTGATATCATTGTACCCACAGATCACAGGCTTCAGGCATAGTAGAAGGAATGAACCAAACCTTGAAAATTCGATTGGAAAAACTTACTGCAGAAGCAAGACTGAAATGGCCAAAAGCATTGCCTTTAGTCCTATTTTCTATTTGCAGTGCAGTCAATACACTAAGAAAGTTTTCCCCTCATGAAATTTTCATGGGACTTCCCATGAGGATGCCAGATACACCCTTACCCATGAATCTTGATTTACAGATAGTTGATGAAACAATATTTGCCTATTGCAAACAGCTTGTTTCTAATCTACAACATTTCCATTCACAAATAATTTCTGATCAGCTCTAGCCCGATCCTAATGCAAAACACAATGTACAACTAGGAGACTGGGTGCTTGTTTGTTCCTTCTCCAGACAACACCCCCCCCCCCCCAAGCCATGCTGGAAAGGCCCATTCCTGGTAAATCTAATTACAGCAACAGCAGTTAGACTTGAAGGATCTCCAACATGGATCCACATTTCACATGTCTGAAAAAACAATGTCAAAAGAAGGAAACTAACCAATTCCTTTCGACCCACCCTATGCAACCTTGTCTGATGATATGCCATGGAGAACTAGAAAGACCGGGAATATAACCAGTGACTAATGCTTTAGATACACTAGAAGGAGACATTTTCCCCAAGTCAGGTGCCCAAGCTCCAGTCATGAAAGCTCATTCAAAACAACAATCTTGTTGGAACTTGTTTGGAGTGCAGCAGCAAACTATTTATCGCAAAGCAAATTTGTGCCTGAATCCTTTTCAACCTTGACCAGTTCATCATCAATGCCTAATTGTTGCCATGATGGCTGAAATTATTGTTTTCATTCTACTACTGCATTTCCTGATCCCTGCTGAAACTCTAAGTACTGTTCAATTTCTTGACAGAAAAATAAAATATAAACAAAAATCAGCAGATTGGCATCCAAATTTTAAGACATTTCCTGAACACATATGGTAAGAATATATGCTAAGAACATATGCTATGTTTCTCTGAACACATATGCTAAGACTTTAAATGTTAGTATCTGTTGGGTGTGTGCTCACATACCCAGTGATTGTGATGGAGGAATACTGTTATTTCCAGTACCAATAAGTGAAACTGAAATTGGGACAGCTTTTTCATCATTAATATTAGGTGAAGATTCATGGCATAATGTCACATCATTCAATAAAATTGCTGCACTTAGACTTTCAGTAACTGTCAAGGGTCAAACTTGTTATGCTAAAAAAGGGACTGTAGAAGTTGGAACAACAAATCCAATATTACTTGGAGAATGTACAGCTGAAGTGCAGTAAAAGGGAAGGTCATGCTGAAAGACTTTTATTTAGGTTCATAGATTCATAGGTAGGTACTAGGCTATTGGCCCAAGGGCCTATGTAAGCCTAGCCAACAAGGTTCCCTGGCTTACACCACTCACGAAAGTTATTTTCCTGTGCCACTGTCGAGCAGAGACACAGAAGTGATCCCTGGGGTGTATTTCTTATTTCCCATCCACTCATCAAGATTTTTCTTGAAGAGTACTAATGAAGAACTTTGCTTGACATAGATGGGTTGTCGGTTCCAGATTATGTGAAGTCTCTGGGACAGGAATCTATCCCTCCAGCATGTCCTGTTTATTGTGGTGGCAAGGTTTAGGTCCCTAGAGTGTGTAGCTCTGAGGGATTGGGATTTCTTTAGGTGTAGCATGTCCAACAGCTCTGGGTTTGACATAGCTTTATATGTTAGGCAGAGATCATCTCAGAGTAGGCAAAATGCTATGGAGTAAAGCTGGAGTTTTTTTAGACGGTCAGTGTAGGGCATTTGTTTGAGGCCAGTAATCCTCTTTTTGAGGTACTTCTGTAGCCTATCCAGCTGTCGCAGATGTCTTGTAAGGTACATTCCAAAAGGGGCATTGTACTCTATAATGGGTCTAATGAGTGTCGAGTAGAGGGGAACAATGACCTCTTTTTTCCTAGATGAGAACCCTTTTGTGATGAGGTGTGCCATGTAGAAGGACTTCTTGACTACTGTGGCGATGTGACTATGAAAGTAGAGACTACTGTCCACCTGGGTCCCAAGTTCTCTTATCACACATTCGGTGTTAAGTAGATTGCTGTCTATGCGGTAGTTTATGGGTAGAGAGTTTATACCAAAGGGGATGACACTGCACTTTTTGGCATTGAGCTTGAGGCTATGGCTCTGACACCAGGCATGTCTCAGCGAAGCCCTTCTGTAAGATGACCACATCATTTGGGGACTTGACATGTCCAACTCAGAATTGATGGACATGCTCCACCTAAAGAAATCCAAGTCACTGCGAGCCACTTGCTCTTGTGAGCTAAACCTTGCCACAACAATAAATAGAACATGCTGGAGGAATAGATTCCTGTCACAGAGACTCCCCATGCTTTGGAACAAAATTCCTAACTACATTAGGCAGAGCCCCTCACTAACACTCTTCAAAAGAAACCTTGACGAGTGGATGGGTACCAGAAAATACACCCCTGGGATCACTTCATTGGCTCTTCTTGACAGAGGCTCTGTTAATTAATCAATGGGGTGGCAAAAGCTGACAAACTCTGGCTAGGCTTATAAATGCCCTCAGGCAGATAGCCTAGTACCTACCTATGAACCTATGACTATGGCTCCTAGTTTGCAGTCATCTGTGAACTTCATTAGCTAGAGGCCTTCTGTGTTAGCTTGTACTTCAGAGAAGTAGATACCCAAACAGGAGAGGTCCCAGGACTGAACCCTGTGGTACTCCACTTGTCACTGGTTTGAGGTCAGATTTGGAGTCTGCAACTTTTACAGTGTGGGTTCTGTCAGTGAGCCAGTTGGCAGCCCATCTTGTGACATAGGGATTTGTACCTAGTTTAGTGAGTTTAACTATAATTCCAGAATGGGGGATGGCGTTGAAAGCCTTGGCGAGGTCAAGATAGGCTGTGTGAACCACCTTACCCTCATCTACAGCTTTTTTGACTGCCTCAAAGAAGTCAATCGGGTTCAGGAGGCATGATATGCCTTTCACAAATCCAAACTGTGTGGCATCCAGAGTTTGGAGGTTACTAATGTCTTTGTTTATGAGTTTCATGATGATATGTTCCATGGCCTTGCAGACCAGGCTCGTCAGGCTAATAGGTCGACAGTTCCTGAGATCAGTGGTGGCTACCCCTTTGTGGAGTGGGATAACTGTTGCTGTGCACCATTCAGTGGGCCCAAAGCCTGATGTGAGGCTATTATTGAACATGGTGCTTAGGTGGGGAGCCAGTTCATTCTGAAGTTCGTGTAAAACACAGCCTGGGATGTTGTCTGTCCCATGGATGCTGTGTTTTTGGCTTTAGAGAGTGTAGCTTTTACCTGCATAGTTGTGATTACAGGGACTCTGCATTCTTCCTGTATAGATATGGGCCCTTTAGGGGGTGGGAGGGTAAAGTTAGCACTGAACCTATCTGCCAGAATGTTGGCAATATCAGTTGATTCAGTTATTTTCGTGCCATTGTGCTGTAACTCAGAGCAGATCTGGGTGTTGCCATAGAGATTCTTGACATAGCTATAGAATGCTTTGTGGTTGTCCTCAGTGGCGGCTGGTGACTTCAAATCAAAGGGAGGCTGCAGGAGACAGCTGAATGGGTGGAGTCAATGGGAAAGGGTGCGGCCAACTAGAACGGGGAGGAGCTATACTCAAAACCACAAAAACGAACTAAATACACTGCCCTGGGTGCCAAACCGTCATTATGAGAGTCCAATCAAGACAAAATGAAGTGTAGAAGAATAAAATTATTTCAATGCATTGGCTGCATGACAGCTTACTTAATATCTAGATGGAAACAAAAATGTTGTGAGGCATTAAAAAATAAATTACTTTTTAAATACATTAATGGAATGCCAGTCAAAATCAAGTATAAGAAAAATAAGCAGCACTCAACTCAAACCACTTCTTGCACTGCAGTTCTAATTATAATTTATATTCAGCTTTATTAAAGTACCAAGTAACATGCTGAAAGTAGAAATGTCTGATGCCCCCACTTGTAAAAATGCTTCTTATCCAAAAAAAGACCTGCTGCCTGACAACTATCTACTTGTTTCATGGGGAAAACATTATCAAAGTAAAAAATGAAAAGCAAACAAGAAATATGCTCAAGATACATTGCTTAAAAGGATTACTGTACAGGTTATGGACCACACAAATGGCATTCTGTTTAGTTTACGGGTAAAGCCTGCAGAGATGACTGGAAGTCTCCAAGTGTAATGAGCTTCTTAAAATAATGTAATCCTGTCCTTTATTACAAATACTGTCATATGCATTTCAGTACCCAAGACTTATACATTATCTAGTTAAGTATTCTCTACATGGCAACAACAGAAAGGCTTTCAATGTTGGCAATTCTTTAACAGTATGCTTATTAAAGCTTACTTGCATCTTACGATCTTAGCCAAGGTTACCTGATGGTAATTAAAGTATTGCTACATAAACACAGAGCAACAGGCACTTTGAGTAGTAAGCATAAATCAACAGTACAAAAAATATGACAGAAACCAGACCATTCTGCAAAAATCAAGGACAGATGAAAAGCCACTCTAGTACTTGTGTCTACCTTGGATTGGGGGGATACTCTGCACATTTACACTGCATAACTACTCCTTGCCTTTCTTTGACGCATCTAGAGTCACTACATGGGGGAGTGGGGTGCAATAAGTATATCACAATTTGAAATGTCTCTGGCTGACTGTGATGGCGCTGACACATTTGTCATACCTCTCAACCTCAGAGCAAGAAATCTGGACAAAGCCATACATAGAAGTGGGACAAAGGCCCAAAATAAGGACAATTTTTAAATATTGCTCTTATGAACTTAGAAAGATAATAGAATAGGTATTGCATTAGTATGGATTTTCTGAATGGTATGAAATCTGAAACTCAAATGTCTGTCATTATTTTCTAACTTCAGTCTTTAATGATTTGTCACTAATTTGCCAAAAAACACAATTTTATGAAAAATGGACCAAAAATGTGATGTAAAAATATAAAATAGCCACACAATACAGCTGGGAACCTGTCAAAGAAGGGACAATTTAATATTAGTACTGCTAACTTGAGCAGCTGACAAAATAAAATAATCTACATGCATTTCTGAGATAAAAGTAATCTATAACTGATTATTACAGTTGTTTCTTAATTGTAAAACCTCCATGTTTTCTTCCAAAATTGCTATTTTGCGGAGGGATTATTAGGGGGAAGAGCAACATTTTGAGCCAGAATCAGGGACAGTTGAGAGGTTTGGCTATGCCTAATTCTATAAAGCAATTTGCATGTACCTCTCAACCTGCTAATGCAATAAATCTGGACAAGGCCAAATATATTGGGGGAAATATAAACAGTACTACAAATTGCTCTTGTATAAACGGAGACAGTTGATAGAACAACAGGTCTTTCTTTAGCATGCATTTTTCTGAAGGTTATGAAGTCTGAAACTCAGTGTGTCATTATTTAGTGACTTAATTCCTAAATGATTTGCCAGAAAACCACACATTTTATGAGGAACAAACCAAAAATAAGAAGCAAAAATCTATTCATTCTTTGAAAATCTGGACAGTTGGGAGGTATAGTTCAGATGGGCTGTCTTTAAGTTTGTCGCCCTTCCCCCTCTCAAAATCATGGTTGAATAGAGCCTCCCCCTGCAGCCATTCCAATGATCCATTACTTGGCTATTTCACTCCATTTACCATAAACGCTAATGTGCATAGTGATTTACTTCTATGATGATTTGGACTTCATTTGAAAGTTTTATTTTGCATTTTACAGCACAAACACAAAGACATCTGCTAACCAAACTTAGCATTAAAACTTCTCTGCCCTTGAAACTTACATTCATTGAAACAGCATTGAAACCCACATTCAAAGAAAATACATTTTACCAGTGGCAGATAAAGATTAATTCTGGGCTGTTTTCAAATCATAGGCCCCTTGCATATAAAACATACATGTGCTCTTTGATACACCTTCCTATTGTTTTGAACATTTTTCCAGTAAACAATGAAACAAAATGCATGCACCAATAATGACAAAACTGCCCAATGCAGAACATCTTTCCAGTAAACAATGAAACAAAATGCATGCACCCATAATGACAAAACTGCCCAGTTCAGAACATTTCCATCATAAAAGTCTACTCAAACTTCTACAGTCACCATTATCAGTAAATATGCACAATTATATAGTCTACCATTATCAGTAAATATGCACAATTCTACAGTCCACCATTATCAGTAAATATGCACAATTCTACAGTCCACCATTATCAGTAAATATGCACAATTTGACAGTCCACCATTATCAGTAAATGTGCACAATTCTACAGTCCACCATTATCAGTAAATATGCACAATCTGTAAAGAAGTAAAAAAGTCATCTAAATAATTCCACATTAAATAAATCTGTAACTAATGAAGAGTTTGCTGCTAGCAAACACCTTTATATTTCATGGTTTCATCAAAAAATAAAGTGTCTGATGCCCCTAAGTAATAAATTGCCTATATTAAATTAAAAATGATAAGCTAGTAATATTGCAATAGCAAATGGATGGCAAACTGATAACAGGCTCATAGTTAGTATCTTAACTTTTTCAGTACGGCAGCATCCACCCCTTGTGGGAGTCGAACCAACAACCTTCTGCATCAAAAGCAAGTACACAACCTGTTATGCTATTAACAATGCAAGCTGACTTAGCATAAGCAGCACTAAACTTCTCTTCCCCTGCAGCTCTCAGCTCCTTGTAAAATCTACTCAATACTCAACTGCATCTCAACTTCGCAGCACAAGAAATCTGGAAAAAGCCAAATTTATCTGGGGGGGGGGGTCAAAAGCCCAAAAACCAGGGACACATTAAACATTGCTTGTATAATCTTGGAAAGTTGCTAGAATAAAATGCTGTGTTACCACCATACATTTTGCTGCCAAGGTCCCTGTGCAAAAGAGTCAGAGCAACATACCACTATGCCAAATCAGCTGCTTCGTGAAAGAAAAATTCTGTGTTACCACCATACATTTTACTGCCAAGGTCCCTGTGCAAAACAGTCAGAGCAACATACCATTATGCCAAATCAGCTGCTTTGTGAAAGAGAGGAAGACTGAAACTTAAATGGCTATCATTTAATGAATTCACTTCTCACCATAGCTGTCAACCTCTTAGCACAAAACACCTGGACAAACCCAATAATGAGGGAATACAGCCCCTCAAACATTCAGTGAATTCAGTTATTGCCATAACTGTCAACCTTAGCACAAAAAACTTGGACAAAGCCAATAATGGGGGTAATACAGTCCCAAAAATAAGGACAAATTTCAAATATTCATCTTATAAAATTAGACTTAGAAAATTGCTAGAATAAAAGGTTGTGTTACTATGTATTTTCTGAAGAATATGAAGTCTGAAATTCAAATGCCTGTCAATTTTACTTCTGACGGAACAAAAACTATTTTCAGCAGAGGCCCAGGGAGAAATACTGCAGACACATGTCTTTGTAAAATGGCAGGACACCAGAGCAAATCCACACAAACACAGAGATGAGATGCAGACTCCACACAGAAGGCACCCCAGCCAAGAATCAAACCAGAAAACCTATAGCTGTGAGGCAACAATGCTACCACTACACCATCAAATATGTAAGGAATTAAACATTCAGAAACCTGAAGTCTGAAATTCAAATGCCTGTCAATTTTATTTAACATTTGTTAATCAGGACAGTCTGACTAGGAACAAAAAAACAACTTTCAGCAGGGGCCCAGGAAGAAATAATGCAGACATGTCTTTGTAACATGGGAGGACACAAAAGCAAACCCACACAAACACAGGGAGAAGATGCAGACCCCACACAGAAGGCACCCCAGCCAGAAATCAAACCTGAGAACCTGCAGCTGTGCGACAACAATGCTACAACTGCACCATCAAATATCAAACATTGCAGCATTTAGAAACCACAGATATTATGAGGAACAGATCAGATCAAATATGAGGCAAAAATCTGCAATTTTTTTTTTTTTTTACAAATGGTCGTGGGTAGGGAATTCAGGTCCTTATCACCTGCATAGAAGGTACAGGGTTCAAGCCTGAGGAATTCCCTACCACACCATGAGTTTGTTCTAGCCACCAGTATATAGCAAGTGGGGCATTTTACACACACACACACACACACACACTCTAGTAACAGCATTTACTTATGTATTTTCTAAAGTAGCAGTACAAATTTGTAATGTCAGTGTTATAGGATGAGAAATTAAATTACATTTTTCTAAGGCCTGAGGGTTTCTTTCTTTAATTCATGTCTGTTGCATTTGCAGTACTGTTTCTTTTCAGAAGAAAAGTAGTGAAATGTTCAGCAAGGTTATGCTGATGATGCAGATTTATTTGAGGCCCCTATCCTGAATGCTTTTTAAGGACAAGTGAATACTAAAGTCTATACATCTTGGCAGACTTTTTTGTTTTCCTTTTCTTTTTGCTTGTTAGTCATATTCCCGGTAAATGTGTGGGGGGGTGTTCATATGAAAGAATACAGAATTTCAAAGAATATCATAACAGATACCCTGAAAATGGAGACAAGTTATTTTCAGTGGGCCTGACACAAAAGTTTAAAAGCAGCAAGTACTTCTTGAGAGTACACTAATGTGTACCACAATAGGCAGTTGAAGGAACTGAAAATGATGCAGTGAATTTTGTGGCATCTCCCATTAAGTTATTTAAATTCTGGGCTCCTGACCCAGATTTCCACCATCAGCACAGAGCATAACTTTCTGATTTTCTCCAAGATGGGTCTTCAGTTGTAGAAGTTGATATCCCTTCTCTTGGATCGGGGGGCTAACACTGGCTGCTGTTACCTGAGAGGAGACTACACTTTTTTCTGCAAGCTGCATTAGAACTTCCATGCAAACCTGCAACCTTCATTGTTTAGTGGCATAGACAGAGAACAGCCCTGTCTGATATCATTGTACCCACAGATCACAGGCTTCAGACATAGTAGCAGGAATGAACCAAACCTTGAAAGTTAGATTGGAAAAACTTACTGCAGAAGCAAGACTGAAATGGCCAAAAGCATTGCCTTTAGTCCTATTTTCTATTTGCAGTGCAGTCAATACACTAAGAAAGTTTTCCCCTCATGAAATTTTCATGGGACTTCCCCTGAGGATGCCAGATACACCCTTACCCATGAATCTTGATTTACGGATAGTTGATGAAACAATATTTGCCTATTACTAACAGCTTGTTTCTATTCTACAACAATTCCATTCACAAATAATTTCTGATCATCTCTAGCCCGATCCTAATGCAAAACACAATGTACAACTAGGAGACTGGGTGCTTGTTTGTTCCTTCTCCAGACAACACCCCCCAAGCCATGCTGGAAAGGCCCATTCCTGGTAAACCTAATTACAGCAACAGCAGTTAGACTTGAAGGATCTCCAACATGGATCCACATTTCACATGTCTGAAAAAACAATGTCAAAAGAAGGAAACTAACCAATTCCTTTCGACCCACCCTATGCAACCTTGTCTGATGATATGCCATGGAGAACTAGAAAGACCGGAAATATAACCAGTGACTAATGCTTTAGATACACTAGAAGGAGACATTTTCCCCAAGTCAGGAGACCAAGCTCCAGTCATGAAAGCTCATTCAAAACAACAATCTTGTTGGAACTTGTTTGGAGTGCAGCTGCAAACTATTTATCAAAAAGCATATTTGTGCCTGAATCCTTTTCAACCTTGACCAGTTCATCATCAATGCCTAATTGTTGCCATGATGGCTGAAATTATTGTTTTCATTCTACTACTGCATTTCCTGATCCCTGCTGAAACTCTAAGTACTGTTCAATTTCTTGACAGAAAAATAAAATATAAACAAAAATCAGCAGATTGGCATCCAAATTTTAAGACATTTCCTGAACACATATGGTAAGAATATATGCTAAGAACATATGCTATGTTTCTCTGAACACATATGCTAAGACTTTAAATGTTAGTATCTGTTGGGTGTGTGCTCACATACCCAGTGATTGTGATGGAGGAATACTGTTATTTCCAGTACCAATAAGTGAAACTGAAATTGGGACAGCTTTTTCATCTTTAATATTAGGTGAAGATTCATGGCATAATGTCACATCATTCAATAAAATTGCTGCACTTAGACTTTCAGTAACTGTCAAGGGTCAAACTTGTTATGCTAAAAAAGGGACTGTAGAAGTTGGAACAACAAATCCAATATTACTTGGAGAATGTACAGCTGAAGTGCAGTAAAAGGGAAGGTCATGCTGAAAGACTTTTATTTACGTTCATAGATTCATAGGTAGGTACTAGGCTATCGGCCCAAGGGCCTACATAAGCCTAGCCAACAAGGTTCCCTGGCTTAAACCACTCACGAAAGTTATTTTCCTGTGCCACTGTCAAGCAGAGACACAGAAGTGATCCCTGGGGTGTATTTCCTATTTCCCATCCACTCATCAAGATTTTTCTTGAAGAGTACTAATGAAGAACTTTGCTTGACATAGATGGGTTGTCTGTTCCAGAGTATGTGAAGTCTCTGGGACAGGAATCTATCTCTCCAGCATGTCCTGTTTATTGTGGTGGCAAGGTTTAGGTCCCTAGAGTGTGTAGCTCTGAGGGATTGGGATTTCTTTAGGTGTAGCATGTCCAACAGCCCTGGTTTGACATAGCTTTATATGTTAGCCAGAGATCACCTCAGAGTAGGCAAAATGCTATGTAGTAAAGCTGGAGTTTTTTTAGACGGTCAGTGTAGGGCATTTGTTTGAGGCCAGTAATCCTCTTTGTGAGGTACTTCTGTAGCCTATCCAGCTGTCGCAGATGTCTTGTGAGGTACATTCCAAAAGGGGCATTGTATTCTATAATGGGTCTAATGAGTGTCGAGTAGAGGGGAACAATGACCTCTTTCTTCCTAGATGAGAACCCTTTTGTGATGAGGTGTGCCATGTAGAAGGACTTCTTGACTATTGTGGCGATGTGACTATGAAAGTAGAGAATACTGTCCACCTGGATCCCAAGTTCTCTTATCACATATTCGGTGTTAAGTAGATTGCTGTCTATGTGGTAGTTTATGGGTAGAGAGTTTTTACCAAAGGGGATGACACTGCACTTTTTGGCATTGAGCTTGAGGCTATGGCTCTGACACCAGGCATGTCTCAGCGAATCCCTTCTGTAAGATGACCACATCATTTGGGGAATTGACATGTCCAACTCAGAATAGATGGACATGCTTCACCTAAGGAAATCCAAGTCACTGCGAGCCACTTGCTCTAGTGAGCTAAACCTTGCCACAACAATAAATAGAACATGCTGGAGGAATAGATTCCTGTCACAGAGACTCCCCATGCTTTGGAACAAAATTCCCAACTACATTAGGCAGAGCCCCTCACTAACACTCTTCAAAAGAAACCTTGACGAGTGGATGGGTACCAGAAAATACACCCCTGGGATCTCTTCATTGGCTCTTCTTGACAGAGGCTCAGTTAATTAATCAATGGGGTGGCAAAAGCTGACAAACTCTGGCTAGGCTTATAAATGCCCTCGGGCAGATAGCCTAGTACCTACCTATGAACCTATGACTATGGCTCCTAGTTTTCAGTCATCTGTGAACTTCATTAGCTAGAGGCCTTCTGTGTTAGCTTGTACTTCAGAGAAGTATATACCCAAACAGGAGAGGTCCCAGGACTGAACCCTTTGGTACTCCACTTGTCACTGGTTTGAGGTCAGATTTGGAGTCTGCAACTTTTACAGTGTGGGTTCTGTCAGTGAGCCAGTTGGCAACCCATCTTGTGACATAGGGATTTGTACCTAGTTTAGTGAGTTTAACTATAATTCCAGAATGGGGGATGGTGTTGAAAGCCTTGATGAGGTCAAGATAGGCTCTGTGAACCACCTTACCCTCATCTGCAGCTTTGTTGACTGCCTCAAAGTAGTCGATCAGGTTCAGGAGGCATTATCTGCCTTTCACAAACCCAAATTGTGTGGGATCCAGAGTTTGGAGGTTACCGATGTCTTTGTTTATGAGTTTCATGATGATATGTTCCATGGCCTTGCAGACCAGGCTCGTCAGGCTAATAGGTCGATAGTTCCCGGGATCACTGGTGGCTACCCCTTTGTGGAGTGGGATAACTGTTGCTGTGCACCATTCAGTGGGCCCAAAGCCTGATGTGAGGCTATTATTGAACATGGGTCTTAGGTGGGGAGCCAGTTCATTCTGAAGTTCGTGTAAAACACAGCCTGGGATGTTGTCTGTCCCATGGATGCTGTGTTTTTGGCTTTAGAGAGTGCAGCTTTTACCTGCATAGTTGTGATTACAGGGACTCTGCATTCTCCCTGTATAGATATGGGCAATTTAGGGGGTGGGAGGGTAAAGTTAGCACTGAACCTATCTGCCAGGATGTTGGCAATATCAGTTGATTCAGTTATTTTCGTTCCATTGTGCTGTAACTCAGAGCAGATCTGGGTGTTGCCATAGAGATTCTTGACATAGCTATAGAATGCTTTGTGGTTGTCCTCAGTGGCGGCTGGTGACTTCAAATCAAAGGGAGGCTGCAGGAGACAGCTGAATGGGTGGGGTCAATGGGAAAGGGTGTGGCCAACTAGAAAGGGGAGGAGCCATGCTCAAAACCACAAAAACGAACTAAATACACTGCCCTGGTGCCAAACCGTCATTATGAGAGTCCAATCAAGACAAAATGAAGTGTAGAAGAATAAAAATATTTCAATGCATTGGCTGCATAACAGCTTACTTAATATCTAGATGGAACCAAAAATGTTGTGAGGCATTAAAAAATAAATTACTTTTTAAATACAGTAATGGAATGTCAGTCAAAATCAAGTATAAGAAAAACAAGCAGCACTCAACTCAAACCACTTCTTGCACTGCAGTTCTAATTATAATTTATATTCAGCTTTATTAAAGTACCAAGTAACATGCTGAAAGTAGAAATCTCTGATGCCCCCATCTGTAAAAAGATTTCTTATCCAAAAAACGACCTGCTGCCTGACAACTATCTACTTGTTTCATGGGGAAAACATGATCAAAGTAAAAAATGAAAAGCAAACAAGAAATAAGCTCAAGATACATTGCTTAAAAGGATTACTGTACAGGTTATGGACCACACGATTGGCATTCTGTTTAGTTTACGGGTAAAGCCTGCAGAGATGACTGGAAGTCTCCAAGTGTAATGAGCTTCTTAAAATAATGTAATCCTGTCCTTTATTACAAATACTGTCATATGCATTTCAGTACCCAAGACTTATACATTATCTAGTTAAGTATTCTCTACATGGCAACAACAGAAAGGCTTTCAATGCTGGCAATTCTTTAACAGTATGCTTATTAAAGCTTACTTGCATCTTACGATCTTAGCCAAGCTTACCTGATGGTCATTAAAGTATTTCTACATAAACAGAGCAACAGGCACTTTGAGTAATAAGCATAAATCAACAGTACAAAAAATATGACAGAAATCAGACCATTCTGCAAAAATCAAGGACAGATGAAAAGCCACTCTAGTACTTGTGTCTACCTTGGATGGGGGGGGGGGATACTCTGCACATTTACATTGCATAACTACTCCTTGCCTTTCTTTGACGCATCTAGAGTCACTACATGGGGGAGTGGGGTGCAATAAGTATGTCACAATTTGAAATGTCTCTGGCTGACTGTGATGGCTCTGACACATTTGTCATACCTCTCAACCTCAGAGCAAGAAATCTGGAAAAAGCCATACATAGAAGTGGGACAAAGGCCCAAAATAAGGACAATTTTTAAATATTGCTCTTATAAACTTAGAAAGATAATAGAATAGGTATTGCATTAGTATGAATTTTCTGAATGGTATGAAATCTGAAACTCAAATGTCTGTCATTATTTTCTAACTTCAGTCTTTAATGATTTGTCACTAATTTGCCAAAAAACACAATTTTATGAAAAATGGACCAAAAATGTGATGTACAAATATAAAATAGCCACACAATACAGCTGGGAACCTGTCAAAGAAGGGACAATTTAATATTAGTACTGCTAACTTGAGCAGATGACAAAATAAAATAATCTACATGCATTTCTGAGATAAAAGTAATCTATAACTCTGATTATTACAGTTATTTCTTAATTGTAAAACCTCCACATTTTCTTCCAAAATTGCTATTTTGCGGAGGGATTATTAGGGGGAAGAGCAACATTCTGAGCCAGAATCAGGGACAGTTGAGAGGTTTGGCTATGCCTAATTCTATAAAGCAATTTGCATGTACCTCTCAACCTGTTAATGCAATAAATGTGGACAAGGCCAAATATATTGGGGGAAAAGTACTAAAAATTGCTCTTGTATAAACTGAGACAGTTGATAGAACAACAGGTCTTACTTTAGCATGCATTTTTCTGAAGGTTATGAAGTCTGAAACTCAATGTGTCATTATTTAGTGACATAATTCCAAAATGATTTGCCAGAAAACCACAAATTTTATGAGGAACAAACCAAAAATAAGAAGCAAAAATCTACTCATTCTTTGAAAATCTGGACAGATGGCAGGTATAGTTCAGATGGGCTGCCTTTAAGTTTGCCGCCCTTCCCCCTCACAAAATCATGGTTGAATGGAGCCTCCCCCTGCAGCCATTCCCATGATCCATTACTTGGCTATTTCACTCCATTTACCATAAACACTAATGTGCATACTGATTTACTTCTATGATGATTTGGACTTCATTTGAAAGTTTTATTTTGCATTTTACAGCACAAACACGAAGACATCTGCTAACCAAACTTAGGATTAAAACTTCTCTGCCCTTGAAACTTACATTCATTGAAACAGCATTGAAACCCACATTCAAAGAAAATACATTTTACCAGTGGCAGATAAAGATTAATTCTGGGCTGTTTTCAAATCATAGGCCCCTTGCATATAAAACATACATGTGCTCTTTGATACACCTTTCTATTGTTTTGAACATTTTTCCAGTAAACAATGAAACAAAATGCATGCACCAATAATGACAAAACTGCCCAGTTCAGAACATTTCCATCATAAAAGTCTACTCAAACTTCTACAGTCCACCATTATCAGTAAATATGCACAATTATATAGTCCACCATTATCAGTAAATATGCACAATTCTACAGTCCACCATTATCAGTAAATATGCACAATTCTACAGTCCACCATTATCAGTAAATATGCACAATTCTACAGTCCACTATTATCAGTAAATGTGCACAATTCTACAGTCCACCATTATCAGTAAATATGCAGACTCTGTAAAGAAGTAAAAAAGTCATCTAAATAATTCCACATTAAATAAATCTGTAACTAATGAAGAGGTTGCTGCTAGCAAACACCTTTATATTGCATGGTTTCATCAAAAAATAAAGTGTCTGATGCCCCTAAGGAATAAATTGCCTATATTAAATTAAAAATGATAAGCTAGTAATATTGCAATAGCAAATGGATGGCAAACTGATAACAGGCTCATAGTTAGTATTTTAACTTTTTCAGTACGGCAGTATCCACCCCTGTTGGGAGTTGAACCAACAACCTTCTGCATCAAAAGCAAGTACACAACCTGTTATGCTATTAACAATGCAAGCTGACTTAGCATAAGCAGCACTAAACTTCTCTTCCCCTGCAGCTCTCAGCTCCTTGTAAAATCTACTCAATACTCAACTGCATCTCAACTTCGCAGCACAAGAAATCTGGAAAAAGCCAAATTTATTGGGGGGGGGGTCAAACGCCCAAAAACCAGGGACACATTAAACATTGCTTGTATAATCTTGGAAAGTTGCTAGAATAAAATGCTGTGTTACCACCATACATTTTGCTGCCAAGGTCCCTGTGCAAAAAGAGTCAGAGCAACATACCACTATGCCAAATCACCTGCTTTGTGCAAGAAAAATGCTGTGTTACTACCATACATTTTACTGCCAAGGTCCCTGTGCAAAACAGTCAGAGCAACATACCATTATGCCAAATCAGCTGCTTTGTGAAAGAGAGGAAGGTGTGTGTGTTGGGGGGTGTTCATATGAAAGAATACAGAATTTCAAAAAAATATCGTAACAGATACCCTGAAAATGGAGACAAATTATTTTCAGTGGGCCTGACACAAAAGTTTAAAAGCAGCAAGTACTGCTTGAGTGTACACTAATGTGTACCACAATAGGCATTTGAAGGAACTGAAAATGATGCAGTGAATTTTGTGGCATCTCCCATTAAGTTATTTAACTTCTGGGCTCATGACCCAGATTTCCACCATTAGCACAGAGCATAACTTTCTGGTTTTCTCCAAGATGGGTCTTCAGTTGTAGAAGTTGATATCCCTTCTCTTGGATCGGGGGGGGCTAACACTGGCTGCTGTTACCTGAGAGGAGACTACACTTTTTTCTCCAAGCTGCATTAGAACTTTTCAACAAGCTAGGAGGAGTAAGTGATGCCTTGCAAAGGGATAATACCTTCCATGCAAACCTGCAACCTTCATTGTTTAGTGGCATAGACAGAGAACAGCCCAAAAACAGATGTGCTACTCAAAGTATTGCAGTGTCTGTTTATTTAGGCATGATTACAAATGTAACTCGTGTCCTGTGGCTTAGTGTAGATTTATATTTAGACTGCTTTCATAAGTCATCTGGAAAAGACCAAGAAAAAAATCCAAAACAGCCTAGTAGAAGGCAGGAAACACACCAGCAAAGGTTCCACTGTTTAATTCCACCAAGTAAGACACAAACATATAAAAACTGCAGATTAACGCTCTTGACAAAATTGCGTTTTCGTCTCCAATGACAAAGACTTCATCAGATAATGCGAAAACTAATTACTTATTTCTTTTTTCCAACAGCAGGTTTCAAGGAGTGATTGACACAGGCTTACTCCCTTGAGTCACAAATTAAAAATACATCCACAGTTTCTTGCTTGTCTCCTTTTATTGTACTCCAGGTATCCTGATGCAGAACTATAGTTTACCTCCAAAGTAGAATATTCTTATAGTGAGGGCATTTACTGCCTTCTCCAACTATAATTTAACACCCAAACCATACTTTCAGACTTGCAAACCTGCAACCTTCATTGTTTAGTGGCATAGACAGAGAACAGCCCAAAAACAGATGTGCTACTCAAAGTATTGCAGTGTCTGTTTATTTAGGCATGATTACAAATGTAACTCGTGTCCTGTGGCTTAGTGTAGATTTATATTTAGACTGCTTTCATAAGTCATCTGGAAAAGACCCCAACTTCCTCTCAAAGAAAACTTTCCATTTGTGAGATGCACTGAAAACAGGAGATGAATACTCATCATTCATTCTCCTAGTTCACTTTTTATATAAGAAAACAAAACTTCAACCAAAACTGCATATTCTGTGTTGCATACACACATGCATAGACTGACACACACACACACACACACACACACACACACACACACACACACACACACACACACACACACACACACACACACACACACCACTTACCTGGAGTGATCCCTTCGTGCCATTAAATCCAAAAAACTTGGTCCCGCATCCCGTCCATTAGAGAACAAATCCACCATGCGAGATGTACGTACCTTGACAAGACTCCAGCCTGCCGACATTGCAGTCCGAGTTTATTTCATTTCCAGGGACAGTCTATGCAGTTACAACTGCATAGACTTCTGGGATGTCTACTCTGAAGTGTTTCCTAATCTGGACTGCTGCTGAGACAGTCTGCACATGCTCCAGACTGTCTCAGCAGCAGTCTGGACTAGTGCGCATGCGCTAAAGTCTGCAATTTTTTTTCTTTTTCTTTTTTTTTTTTCTTTTTTACAGCTGGGGGGGCTGCAGTCCAGCAGTCCAATAACACGGGCCACCCCTGGTTGTCCTTAGAATTAGTGGCGATTTTGTTTTCATAGCTAGCTTTGGATGATCTTATAAGGGATCTCAGCTTCTTACTGAGGCTGACCAGGGAGCTCCTCCACTCATGGGATTTTACTCTCTTTTGCAACAGTTCTTCCTTCTGTTGTACAGTTTGTTTATGGCAGGGGACCACCAGATTGGCTTCCTTTTTTTTGGAGGATAGCATCTTGGTTCTGTTTGGGATAGCACGATCCATGCACTCATGTAAGTGCTTATAGAGTGCATTGTGTAGGATTCAGCAGTTGTAACTGTATTGTCCATCTGCATGGGTGTCATGACGTTCACCACTTCTGTCTTCAGAAGCATGAAGTTTGCTTTGGAGAAATATTTTACCATGGTTTCCTTAATGGGAATTTCCTTAATTCCCTAATGAAAAATTTCATTTGCAGTAGTCTAGTATTCACCCCTGGCTACTAGCAAACTGGTTGGGGTGTTGCTATGTTGAGAGAGTTCGTCCAGATATTTGACATATAGATGCCCTGCCTAGTGGTAAAATTCCTAATGTGTGAGATACCCAGACTGTAAAAAATCCAATTGGAAAAGTAGAGGCTTCATGGATTTATCATCATGATTTAGAGCAAGCAGCTTTTTCAGAATTTTCTCATATGGACCTTGGTGATGATGTTATTTCTGGAGCTGGTATATTACCTGTTTATGGAACTGTGAAGTCAATATGAGAACTGAGAAAACTTTCTAAGTTATTAGAAGTGTTAAGCAGTTTTACCTTTGATGCTATTAACTTGATTACTTTAGAACTTGTAGGACCATGCTTGCTGTAGTACTCCAAAACCAAACGGCACTTGATTTCATATTTGCGTCAAAGGGGGGTATGTGCGTGCTCATGCATGAAGAATGCTATGCATTTATTCCTGATAATAAGCATGTAATACATAATCATTTGGAGATCATCCGAAAAGTGGCTGAATGGTCATAGACTAAAACAAACAATTCAAAATGGAGTTGGTTAACTAATTTGTTTTCAGGATAGGAAGGTGGTTTGTTAAAATGTATTATGCTTATTGCAATTAGTATTATAATTCAATTTTTGCTTTTATTTTTATGTAAAACTTTAATGACTAAACATATTACATCAAAATCAAAAGCATTATTACAAGGTTTGTATATTGCTTATTTTGAAAAAGTATTGTTTTTTGATAAGGTCAATGAAAGTAAAATAGAAAGTGAAGATGAGGAGTTAGTTTTCAAAAGTTTTGGGAAAAGGTATGACAATATATTCAATGATATGTATGTAAAACTTCCTCAGCATCAAACGGGGGATTATAAAGGGTTAAAATGAAATTGCATGTGTATTCAGATTAATGTAAGTGTCACAGTACTATGAGTGGATACATGGAAAAGTACAGACTGTTGTACTTCATTTCCTGTGCCTGAGGCAGCATTCTTTCTCTCTGTCACGATAGAAGAAACTATTTCCATACAATGTTATATTTTAGTTCCTGTGCCTGAGACAGCATTCTTCCTAAATCACATTATCACATGGTAGAAGAAAATATCTTCATACTAAGCATCATAATATAGATAAAAAATAACAAATCTGTAATTAGACTGTGACATATTTTCATTAAAATATTTAGTAAAAGACTTGACTAATGAATGGTATTATAAACTGCATTAGCTAGCCTTTTTCTATTGGATGTTAGCAATGGTATGATTGATAAAGTTTATTACTTTGTTAAAGCTTTCTTATAAGAGATTATAAATTATTTTGTTTGGGGACACATATTTTCTGAGTATGCTCTCCCACACATTATTTTCATTTAATAAATTATTTTTAAAACCTGCCAACTACTGAAGCTTATTTGATAAAACCTTGTTAACTTTAATAGTATCTAATATCTGCTCAAGGTGTTTAGTGTATTGTTCCACATGCACATACTCAGTTTTGCATGCTGCCACCTTGTTTGCCCCTGATGGCTCATTTCTCATCTGGCTGCTATGAAATAGAGTCTATGCTCTGATCTATTTCACAATATCTGTTACACCTCTGCTGCTGTTACTTCTGTTAGTTCTTTTTCTTTCACTCTAACCATTGCTGTAAAAAATTTAAACCACAGTTGCAACACAAAAAAAAAAAAAAAAAAAGAAAGAAAGAAAGAAAGGACCATAGAATAAAAGTAAGGTCAGAATATAGTTTACTTTTTAGATTATTTACAGCACAGATATTTTGTGACATAAATAGGTATATACACGATCTTTATTGGACTCTTTTTATACATTAATTCACTTCTTTGAGACATCGACTAGCCTGTGTTCTTTCTTGACTCTTCAAGCCCATTTTCTAACACTGTTTGGCTGTCCAAATATACACTTTACAGTGCAAATATAAATGACAATTTTGTTTAGTATCCTCGATAATTTCATCTGATGCCATGGAATAGTTTACAAGTCACTGGGTTTTAATATATTGAGTACATATAGAAGTATTGCTTAATTTCATGATTACTGTCAAACAACTGTACGTGCAGTATCGTATACCATATGTACATGGACAGTGGCACTGAATTTTCTGTATCCCACAATGGCATTTCATATCATACCCCTCAATAATGTGCAGATCTGTCAGTTATGAAAATATTTGACTGAAAATATCAATACAAAATTACAAACAGTCAATATCTTCACTGCAGGACATTTGAAATTAATAGCCTTTGTGTAATTTTATTCCTTCCACCCTGCCCTTTCATAAGCTGCCTATGGATATTAAATGGAGTATACAATAGAGTATTATATGAATAAATAAGTTAAGGAACAGTGAGAGTTATTTGAGAAAAAAATTAATGGAATCCATGTCTTTTCCAAGAACATATTATTATATTTTGTTCCATCTTTTAGTTTAACAATATTGATTTTCATATATGTGTTCCACTGTAGCAGTTATTCATTTTTTAGAGTGGGCCATGATGATAACCTTTTGTTCATTTAACATAGCTTGTTGGTTTTCAATCCACTAATCAATAATAGATTTATAGATAATTACTAGGCATGTGATCTGTGACATCATAAAGGAACTTACTCAATTTCACAATTACTACAGAGCACTGTCTAGTTAAGGACTTGCTCAGAGCTGTACAGTACAGAAATGTAGGCTGAAGGAATCAAACCTTGGTCTACTGGAAGTAGATCTTTAATAGCTCATTGCCTTAATCCTATCCAGTAACAGTCAGACAAAATTAATACAAGCATTTCAGATGGGAATAGAGCCCATAGCTGTCTGACACACCAGCATTAAAGTGAAGTACATGACATGATAACAAGTCTTTGCTGATTTAATCACTTATATCTTTAAGCATTTATATATCATGAAGGACGTTGTGAAGAAGAGCTGTAAGTGAGTTGATGGACAATTGGGGAGGGGTCAATGCATCTTATAGTTTAGATTTCAACTTTGGGAAACTAGTGGACCACAGTCATTAGGATAATAACAAATCTTTGTAAAAGACATCCAGATATATCTAACTGCAGTTACGGACACCACTAGAATTTAAAACAAATTCTATAGAGTTGTGAGATAAACGTGCCATTTTTGAGTAAAAAAAAAAAAGTAATGCTTGCTGGACCACAGATCATATAACAGAAATTAAATCCCTACATATGCAAGTTTCTGAGTTCATCCACCAATGTTTTTTTCTTGCTGTTATTTTTCCTTTACTTCAGCAGCTAGTATCTATTAATATTACAACAGTTTTTGAAGGCTTCTTAATTTATTAGTTATTTTATATTACTGCATTGGAGTTTTGTTTTTGTATCTTAGATTTATAAACTCAAATAAACTTGAACTAATGTAAGCCTTTAATATGCCCAGTACAGAAAGGATGGCATTTTTATCTAGTCAAGTACCCAGACAAGCTAATTATGCATTGATTAGGAATCACAGGTTTGCATGTGTATCTCATTCTCTGTCCATTATCAGTTAAGGCTATAAGCTGTCATTAAACTTTACTTTGTTCATATGGGTAAGATTAGCTTTCTCTAGTTCAGTTACTGTCAGACTCTGAGAATGTTGCTTAACCAGACAAAATTTCTGGTTCAACCAATCAAATCACACATATGCTTAATATATATGTATTAAATGTACAAAAGCTTGAGTTAACAAGCTTCTGTCCTGTACCCCACATAATTCTTCCATTCTAAGTCAGACTATACAGTCAACGGGTCATTTTTCTTATTGTCTATTGTGCCTATGAGCAACAGTATAGTCTAATGCCATTTATATCATTACCCATTAGCATCTCATGTCCAGCATGCTGCTTCTCAGTGATGTTCATCCTAACATCATCAAGTAACATGTGTGGATTTTCTGGGGACTCAAGGCAATCTCAAATGCAACTCTACCTTAGGTAACTGAACAGACAGCCTGCAGTATAATTTCATGCTATAGTCACCAAGGCAGGAGATGGCCATTGTGTGTCATCTCACTTCCATGTGCTGTAGCCTATTAGGGTCCTAAGAAGAGTGCAGCGTGCACATCTGTAGAATATGTGACAAGTTCATCTGGGTACAGTATAGCTATGATAGATATATACATGAAACTCCCTTCCATGTAGTAGGCATGCCTGACCCTGCTTCACTTTCAAAATCAGACAAGATTGGTCACATTCAGAGTGGCATGTTGACAGGCATGCACATATAACTCAGTCACAAGATCGTCTTATAAGAGACACATGCAGAGTACAACACCCCACTAACTTCCCATATGTAAATATGAAGCAAATACAGTCTTGTGAACAAGTATGCATGCATGATACATGGCAGATTTGTTGTTGGGTCATTTGTAACTGGATAGTGATGGATTATTAGCTGTAAAAGATGGTATCACCACTGGCCCATGTCATGAGCAAAAACGGTCCAGATAGCCAGTTCACCAACAAAATTATATATGCCATGGTGTGCAAATGTGAATATGCTGTACATACTCATGGGGCTACTGACTGATTGCCATGTCATCATATGTGATGAGGCACAGTGAAGGTGTGATTACTCTGTGGCTATGCACAAGACATGCTTATGACACAACAACAAAGATACACCTATTACTGTTTTATAAACATGTTTAGCATCAGTAGCTACTGAGTTAGGCTCAATAGTTAAACTGACAAGAGTGGTAGTTCCAGAGACAAATATATGAAATGTAAGTTGGTGAGTGTCATGACAGTTTTATAAAAGATAATACAAGAAGCTCTGAAGATGGGGGCATCATTACCTATACATCAACAAATAAAAGTTCAGGCCTCAAGGTAAATGATATGAGACTTGAATTATGTCTGACTAAAAGAATACAGGGCATAAATAATGTGTCCTACATAGACCACCTCAAAGCCCTATCCCTATATTCTGTCTCCTACAGGCGGTTGAGGGGAGATCTATGCCTGCAATATAAGGCATTGTCAGACCCCACCTAGATGGCCCTCCTGTATATCTGCAAAATAAACAGCACCATAATTACTCATTATAAATACGTACACCTTACTTGTGATATAAATAGGATCTGTTGGAGAGATGGGTATGCATCTCAGAGACTACCCTTTCTTTGGAACAGGCTCCCCATCCATGTGAAGCAGAGTTCCTCCCTAACACAATTCAAATGTAACTTTGACAATTGGATGGGGAAACAGGAACGTCATACCTAGTTTGGCACCTATGTCTCTAATGGACACATGCAGCCTGTAAATGGTTCAAATCCCAGGACCCCACTTATAATCCATCTCCCAAAACCCTGCTTACACTTATCAAAGGTACCAGAACTTGTCAGAGATGTGGGGTGCATGGCCAGGCTTAAAAAGGCCCTTGTTATCATTTGCCTATTTAATGCCTATGATCCTATGAACTAACCAGGTGACAAGGACACTAGTGTCACTTGTCCACCTTCTAATTATAAATGGTTTGCCAGCCATCCAAAGTACTTGGGCATTTACTTATATACACATGTTGAGACACTGCAAAATGCTAATAACAAGTGGCTGGCAGAAGTGTTTTATGTGGCAGTCCATATCTGGAAAGATTAGATCTACCTTTATAGGCAGCATAAATGCCTAAAAAATAATGTTCTAATGAAACTGTATGAATTTTTATGTACACCTAGCCCACCTTCTAATAAAAAAATCATAAACTGATCATTACAGCTAAGTGCGCCTCTAGGCATTTCTGCAGTTACCTCCTACTGTACGTCTAGGTGTTCAATATTGCTTGTTCATATTAGCATTAATAATTTCAAAACCATGCTACATACAGGGTATCAGAATATTTTGGCTTGAAGCATACATGATGGCAAACACAATTGTATTGATATTTGACCTCTGTCAGTGAGTATTTGTTAGAACTGTAAGGTGATAACTTCATTTCTTAAAGGTGTAAGCAACACCCACTGGGAGTTAAAGGTACACACTCATAGGTTCATAGGTTTATAGGTGTGTACTAGGTTAATGGCCCTGGAGCCTTTACAAGCCTAGCCCATAGAAGTGCCCTGGCATTGTGCTGCCTGATGTTAGTTCCCAGTGCCTCAATCAAGTAGATCCACTGCAGTGATCCCCAGGGTGAACTTTCTATTTTCCATCCACTCATCAAGATTTCTCTTGAAGAGGGCCAATGAGGCTTGACATGTATGGGAAGTCTATTCCAAAGCATGGGCAGTCTCTTGGTTATGAACCTGTCCATCCAGCATGTTCTGTTGATTGTGGTAATGAGGTTGAGGTCTCTTAAGTGTGTGGTGTGGAGGGATATGGATTTCTTTAGACGTAGCATTTCTAACAGAGCTGGGTCAGACATGGCTTTGTAAGTCAAGCAGACATTGCCTCTTAGTAGATGATATGAGACAGAGAATAGCTGGAGTATTTTGAGTCTATCCATGTAGGACATGTGTTTAAGCCCCAGGATCCTCTTTGTGAGGTACTTTTGTGACCTTTCTAGCTGTTGCATGTGTCAAGTGAGGTACATGCCAAATGGGGCATTATACTCAATGATTGGCCTAATGAGGGAGGAGTAGAGAGAGATGATGACCTCTTTCTTCCTGGATGCAAAACTCTTGGTAATGAGATGTGACACATAGAAGAACTTTCTGCCCACAGTGGCAATATGGTGGTCAAAGGAGAGGTTGCTGTCAACCTGTGTCCCCAGATCTTTTATAACACCTTCAGAGTTCAATGGGCTCCCATCGATGTGGCAATTAGTGGGAACTGAGTTTTTCCCAAAGGGTATGATGATGCATTTTTATGGCATTAACTTAAGGCCATGGTTTTGACACCAGTCATTGGTCTCTGTCAGACTTTTCTGTAGGATATCTACTTCACTTGGGGAGTTAATAATGGCTCCCAGCTTGTAGTCGTCTGTGAACTTAGTCAGCCAGAGTCTCTCTGTGTTGGCATGGACTTCTGAGAAGTAGATGCCAAACAGGAGAGGACCCAGGACTGAACCCTGTGGGACTCTACTCATGACTGGTCAGCAGTCTGACTTGGAGTCCACTACTTTCACACTGTTGGTTCTATCTGTGAGCCAGTTTGCAACCCACCTAGTGATATAGGGGTTGATGCCTAGTTTGGTGAGTTTATCAATAATTCCTGAGTGGAGAATGGTATCAAAGGCCTTGGCCAGATTGAGGTAGGCTGTATGAACTGCCTTGCCCTCATCCACAGCTCTGGTGACTGACTCAAAGAAGTCAACCAGGTCGAGCAGGCTTGATCTACCTTTCACAAAACCAAATTTTGTGGAATCTAGAGTTTGGAGATTCCCTATATCCTTTTTAATTAGGTCCATGATGATGTGCTCCATAGCCTTACATATCAGACTCATCAGGCTAATGGGGCGACAATTCCCAGGGTCTGTAGTTGCCCCCCCTTTATGGAGAGGAATGACTCAAAAGAACTGTACTGGAGGGAATTAGTTAACTATGTTTGGGACATTATGAAAATATGCCTCAATAGAATCTCTTTGTGCTCCAGTAAATAAAGATGAAATTAGATTTCCCAGTATGAAAAAATATTCAGTACCCTTTACTTTAGTTAAAAATTTGACTTAAGCTCACCCTTTCCTAAATGATACTGGAGTCCACGATTCTGGGTAAAACTTCAGTCTTCAGCTTGCCTTGGCTCAGATCAGATGTTCCTAAGCATTTAAAGCAAAGGCACTGTATGGACGTCTCATTTATTGTTATAAAAGCATTTAGGATAGAAGTCTCTATCCCTTTGATAGGGCTTTTAGAGACACCCATCTGGGACCACCCTGTGTTTAAGATTAATGAGAAGCCAATACTATGGCAGGATTGGCTCCAAAAATGAATGTCACTAAGGGCTCTAAGAAGAACAAGTCAAGAACTAACATTTGCTTTCCGTAGGCCAGTATATTAACATAGTAAGATAAAGTCCTAACTATGGACCCAGCAACCTGGGCCTGATTATTGACTCAGGTGTCTGAGGTGCTTGCAGTGAGGGATGGATGTTCCTATCCTGGAGGGAGGGTGTTTGTTTAAGTATTCTCTGTAGGGATGTGCGGTCCATAGAGGACAGTAGCCCTCAGATGTAAGAATAACATGCGGGGGGGGGTACAAAAGGGTAGGTCATAAAGTAAATTACCCCCTCCCCCCCGAAGCAATCAACAGCATAACCACTCAGGCTGCACATAGGTTTCTCCTGCCTTTGCATAGAGATAGTCCAGGGGCAGGAGGAGTGGCTGGTAGACCTGACAATAGACTGGGGGTAACTGGAACGAATGAAGCAGAAGGAAATAATATGCCTTCTGTGAAACATTAAGAGAGAGATTTAATCTGCTAGCTAGGGAATTTACATTTGGATGTTAGAGGTGGATCAGTTTGACCTGTTTAATATGGTAAGAGTGAAAACACAAGTCAAGATGCACCCAAAGCTGTTACTAGCATCCCTGATCTATGTCAGTCCTCTAATTCCTCATACTGCATATACTGAAGCAAGCCGAGATATAATTATATCAGAGCAGAGCTTTTTAGAGGAGGCTCTGGGTTGACTCGAACATCTGAACTATTGGTATTAAAGTAACCTTTTCAATTTCCTCCAGTTTTGGAGCATCAGTTAAGGTTTATGTATGATGGATTTTTGACCCCCAACCATGGCTAAAAAGGAAGAATATGTACCTAATGGGTCTATTATTACATCAGCGAATGCTAAAAATAGCAAACGTTGATATATCAAACTTCAAAGTCCAAAAGCTGAAAACAGCAAAGGAACGAATCAGCTAATTTTTTCCCAGGGAAAAAAAAATCCCTGAGCCATTCTCTGGGCTTTGCTGTTTTCTCCACTGTGGTGTGATCTCAGAGTTGGCATATTTAAGTTGGTGGGGTGTGGGGGGCACAGCCCCACATGGGGGGTGGGGGGGCAAAGGGGACTTAATTTTGACTGTATACCCTTTTTTTTTTTTGGATCAGTGGATTTTTTCCCTGGGAAAAAATTTGCTAATCCGTTCCTTCGCATTTTTCAGCTTTCGGACTTTAAAGTTCGATATATCAGCATTTGCTATTTTTAGTGTTCGATGATGTGATATAGACCTGCACCAAATACAATTTAGGAGAGGTGTACCAGAGAGAATCCTGATAATAAATGCAAGTAGGAGAACTGCTCAAAAGTTATTGTTCATTTAACAAATGTCATTTGTTATGTGGTAAAGGCAGTTTACTTCTCATATTCATCTACAAGTAGAAAACTGACTTACATTCACCTAAGTGGGCTATCAGGGTCTGCAGAATGTTCATAAAATTTTTATAGCCCAATTCTTGTGTATCCTCAGGAAAAATATAGTCTCAGACTGGAAATCTTTCAGTTACAGGCTTGGGGTAGTTTATTAATGCCTACGAGGTGCACATGCTAGAATTCATTAAAAGGATAGTGTACCCATCTTTCAGTAATATGCCAACAGTTCTTTTCTTCTTGTACAAAGATCCTGACAACTAGTTTTGTCTACGTTTATTTAGTTGCATGATACCTTATTACATTTTTATTGCTGTAGCATGGCCTTGGTCTCTAGTTTCTTTTTTGTATGCCCATTATGGGTTCTTGGAAATTTAGTGTTATTGTGATATTTAATTTTCTCATGTTTATGTTTGGTGTGTAAATTACAGAACAAAAAAGTGTAGCCGCCAGTGGAATTTAGTTTTATTGTCAAATTTGATGAAGTTCCAGATATACTAGAAATGAAAACACTTGTTTGACAATGAAACTATGACTTCCACTGGTGGCTACATCCTCCCTCAACTCAAAGCTAAGTAAAAAAGGTCTTCTCAAAGTTGAACACAAAAAAATAGTCTTGTCTACTGTGTAGCAAGCTGCTTGCTGCAAAAATGTTATAAACTGCTTACTTACTATAGTTAAATCAATTCAAACTGAACTCTTCAGCTGTAACTGTAAATGACAGATCAACATTCATGTACGACACTGCAATATCCTCAAAGTTTCATAATGTAATGCTGGTATTGTACTACAACATGATTCACACCTGCAGATCACTCCTTCCATCAGCTTGCGGCCATGGAAACCATTCCTTTTACTCTGCACTTAGTTACAACTCTGGTAATAACCCAGGCAGTTATGATAAGAGTGGGTAGGCAAAACAGCGACACCTTCAAATTTGTCACTGCCTCTTTATAACACCATGGCTAAACTTCTAACTTTGAACTCTGATGCTAAACATTGCAGTCTATACTAGTACAGAAAGTCAGTATACAAAGTAAATGAATATCCCACAACTAAATCCTGTATGCAGGGAGTTAAAATGCTTACTATGATATATTGTTTTGTATGGACCAAAAGTCTGCTGTTGAATAATCCTACAATTAGTGATAGACCTCTTTTAGATGATGCAGAAAATGATTGTGTATTTTATTTTATAAATCACTTGCCCTTTTTTATATTTTTGCTTTCTAGTTTTTGTTTTTTTTAAGTTTGTCATTTTAGTTCAGGTTTGGGTGGGTAGTATTACAACGCTGGTATTTGAATTTATTTACAGTTTTTATTCATTTTTTCATTTTTGTTTTTGTTTTCTTTTTTATGTATTTTATTGAAATTCTGGAAGTCCATAACATTTCTTAGGCATACTAAGTTATTTCATAAATCACAAACTACTTCTCTCCTCTTTCTAAGCCTTTCAGATAATATTACTGTCAATACATCTTCCCTTCCTACAGTCCCTCCCTCACTATTCAATATTTCTAATAACATAGTTCATTCGATGTCCCTCCATAATTTAAAACAATAATTAGCAAACTGAATGAGAAACATCTGGAAGAAATACATTACAAATGTAACCCAATTTTTCAATGTCTTCATGCTAAATTACTGAGCATCAAACCTATATTCTTTCTAAACCCCTTGTTCATATTTTTAACTTAACACTTACCAGGTGGAAGTTTTCATCTTAGTTTCACTCTCACCCTAATAATCCTCTTACCCAGTATATTTTTATCAAAAACTGCCTCAGATTTCATATCTACAATTAACTTATGGCTTTAGAAAAACTATTTGAAAAGCTTTTTATAAGCAAATCCTTAAATACATTCAAACATATGATCTCCTTTTTCTAGTAAACAATATTATTTCAGACCAAAATATAGCACTCAGACTGCCATCTTCAGAACTATATGCAGACATGGAAAAAAGTTATTAACTGGGGCCACTTGTCTCAAACTAAAGGGAGTTTTTGAAACTGTAAATCATAATCATCTTATTGCCATTTTAACAGACTGTGATTTCTCCTTTGAAGTGGCTCAATGCTTAGGAATTATCTCTCGCAACAGAACTTTATGCATTACTGGCCAAAAAGGAGCAAAAGTGCAAAAAAAAAAAATTCCAAACAAAACAATGCAAAATTGTGCGCTATAATCATGAGCAACAGATGACAAGTTAGGATACTACACCTTTTTACTATCACAAAATGTGATTATAGTACCTGATTTTGGATTGTTTAATTATTCATAGATCATCTTATACACTATGTATCATAATGGGCATTATATTACTCAGTTCTCCTTTTATCATAACTATCTGTGAAAATCATTCTTCAGACTTGCTTCTGCATCTTGGAATAGCCTTCTCACCAATATTACTACTTACAGAATATTTCTCAATTTGACAAAAAATAAAGGTATATCCGTATAAATGCCCCTTCTATTTCGTATAATACCAGATGCTGTTGATTACAGATAATGTTGTAATACATTTTTATGCTGTTACAATGAAAGTTTATGTTGAGGTTTTGGTGTATTAACACATAAAAAAATCAGTTTTATTGAAAAAAATGTAAATGCTCTCCTTTCAAGAATGCTGGTTAATGTCCTAATCTACTATATATATATATATATATATATATATATATATATATATATATATATATATATATCGCCTTATCCGTCTGGGTCTATCATATAATTGTTATTTTGTCAGGTACAACCTGCAAATAGCTATATAACACAGTATGATATTTCATCTCTCGGTTTATTTATTTATTTTTCCAAATCATGTGTTTGCTTTTTCAATTTATTGGCATCTTCTCCACTGTGACTATTGGGTTGACTTGTAAGCTGGACAGAGGCCAAAAAGTGTCTTGCTCCAATTCAGTAACCTGGTTAAGAAACTTTAAATAAATGAATGAATGAATAAATTAACTACATCAAGCCTGTCCTTTGTAGCATAGTACTTGCTTCAGCATTAAAGATAATTACAGTTGTCATGTTATACAGCCTTCTGTGGATATTATAGCAATAACCAACGACATGGGTGTGGTATATTGAAGATTTACCCATGGTTGGTGTGGTTTAATCATGAGGGTGAAGCTCAAGTGATTAAACAAAGCCAACTGTGGGTATATCTTCAATATACCACACCATGGATTCAATTATTGCTATTATACAATGACATTATTTAAGAAAATAATTACTTACTTTTCTTAAATAATGTATTTGTATAATGGTGCCGTGGTGTTCTTCTGCATTGTTTCCCAATTCTACTACTTTGTTGATATACTGGGCATGAGTACAGGACTTCCATTTTCACGTTTATGCAGTACATCAGTGCTTTGGAAAATAAGCAATGGAGATAGCAAGATTTCTGTTGCTTATTTTTTGGAGGGGGGAGCAGCAAACTATGGACAGTTTAGAGGTACAAGAGATGGGAAAAATACAAGGAAAATCAGGCATGTTTCTTTAGTTTTGCAGAATGTACCTGATTTTTCTTGTATTTTCTCTGCTCTTGTAAGCACCTCTAAACTGCCTGGAGGTTACAGCTTTTTTTTTATTTTAAGAAATACAGACTAAATAAAGGAGGGGATGGGTAATGTTGCTCTTTTGCTTTGTCTGAAAGAAAGAAAGTCTGAAACTGAAATGTATGTTGTTATTTAGTGATTTCATTTCTCAGTGATTGGTCGGAAAACCACAAATTTTATGAGGAACCAAGTCACTAAATAATGACATGTATTTCAGTTTCAGACATTCTTTCCTTCAGACTAATGCATGTCTACACATACCAACAGGTAAATAAGTCTGTCCACTCAATGATACTTTAGCGGCTGGACTTTTACTGTTGGTATACTCTTGATTTACAATGGGCACGCTGATTGGGCTGACCAATCAGAGTGTTTGTTTTTGAAAGTAAATTGCCAGTCATTGTATAATAATACAATATTATTTATATTTATTAACATTTTAATGTTTAAGATTTATTATTGTAATGTACAAAGTAGCCGTTATTGTTATTGCAAGGACTAGGAATGGAAGTGTTGTTGTATCTACATTTCTATGGAATTTGTACTGATCCTGATTCATATGCAAGTTACTGGACTGGTTTTGTTCTAGTTTTGTTTTATTGCAATGCTTCACATGAAAATTATCCTCACATTTAGAGTTAGTGCTTCTTTGTTGTTACTGTGCAGTGCTCATTCTTACTGATAGTTTTACAGAACAAGGAGTACTGTCTTCAGGCCTAACTACTGCTGATACAGCTAGAGTGCTGACAAATATCTAATGTCATGGGTAAAGTGGTGATACATACTTGCTTATATATATGTAAATTTGTCACAACTCTATATTTAAGTTGAAAGAAAGAATTAAAAAATAATTATATATATATTTTGTATTTATCCATCTATCTCTATAAATGTATTTATCTATTTCCACAAAAACTCCAGCAGACCAAAAGTGATAAAAAAATGTATTTAATGCCAAAGGTAACAGCCTGGTGATCCCAGACCAGTTTCACTAAAAGCTTCTTCAGTGGGAAATCCAGTACTAGTTATATATACTGTCATTGAGATTGTACAACAGCAGGAGAGTGCAAATTCCCAGACTCTGCTATACGATGATATCACATGCAAAGCAGCATGTGTGTGTGTGTGTGTGTGTGTGTGTGTGTGTGTGTGTGTGTGTGTGTGTGTGTGTATATGGGTCTACTTTAAAATACTGAATTACCATAACGTCGACTTGCAGAATGTTGAGACAAAACCCACAAAACTTTACATTAATGAACGTTCACATCATCGTAAGTTTTCAATGCGAAAGGAGGCAGTTGGCCAACATGGTGAACTTTGCCTTTTCTCCACTGTGCTGCGATCTTGGAATTGGTATATTTAGTTAGGGGGGCGTCCATGTGTGGGATATGGGGGGTGTGAAGCGACTCTCTTGGGTGTGTTTTATTTGCTTTACTTTGTTTTTTTATGTGCTGTCGGCCAAGTGTTTACTTACGTAGTTAAAACTTATGATGATGTGAACGTTCGTTAAAGTAAACTTTTGTGGTTTTCATCTCGATGTTCTGCTAATCAACGTTATGGTAATTCGCTGTTTTAAAGTAGATGCATACATATATATATATATATATATATATATGTGTGTGTACACAAACACACAAATTATACATATATATATATATATATATATATATATATATATATATATATATATATATATATATCCAAACAGTACAAGAGTCACCAGAGCAAGTAAAATTGCGAACAAACAAGCCAGCTGAAGAGCAGGAGTCACAATTTGTATAAAATCCACCAAGTTTGGGAAGATGGCCTAATGATTTAGGTGTTTGCCTTGCAAACACAAAGTGCAGGGTTTGAGTCTCACAAGGACTAATTGGCTAGGCTTACAATGGCTCGCAATGGCACTTAGCCTAGTACTAATCTATGAACCTATGAACCTTGAACCTATATATATATATATATATATATATATATGTGTGTGTGTGTGTGTGTGTGTGTGTGTGTGAATATATATGTAGGTACTAGGCTATTGGCCCAAGGGCCTAAGTAAGCCTAGCCAACAAGGTTCCCTGGCTTACACCACCCAAGAAAATTATTTTCCTGTATTGAGCAGAACCACAGGAGTGATCCCCGGGGTGTATTTCCTATTTCCCATTCACTCATCAAGATTTTTCTTGAAGAGTGCTAATGAGGAACTTTGCTTGACATAGATGGGTAGCCTGTTTCAGAATATGGGAAGTCTCTGGAACAGGAATCTATCTCTCCAGCATTTCCTGTTTATTGTGGTGACAAGGTTTAGGTCCCTACAGCGTGTAGCTCAGAGGGATTGGGATTTCTTTAGGTGTAGCATGTCCAACAGCTCTGGTATGACATAGCTTTATATGTTAAGCAGAGATCACCTCGGAGTAGGCGATATACTACAGAGTAAAGCTGGAGTTTTTTGAGATGGTCAGTGTAGGGCATTTATTTGAGGCCAGTAATCCTCTTTGTGAGGTACTTATGTGGCCTTTCCAGCTGCTGCAGATGTCTTGTGAGGTACATTCCAAAAGGGGCATTGTACTCTACAATGGGTCTAATGAGTGTTGAGTAGAGGGGAACAATGACCTCTTTTTTCCTAGATGAGAACCCTTTTGTGATGAGGTGTGCCATGTAGAAGGATTTTCTGACTACTGTGGCGATGTGATTATCAAAGGAGAGACTACTGTCCACCTGGGTCCCCAGGTCTCTTATCACACATTCGGCATTAAGTAGACTGCCGCCTGTGTGGTAGTTCATGGGTACAAAGTTTTTACCAAAGGGGATGACAATGCACTTTTTGGCATTGAGCTTGAGGCCATGGCTCTGACACCTGACATCTGTCTCAGTTAGGCCCTTCTGTAGTATGTCCACATCATTTGGGGAGTCAGCTATGGCTCCTAGTTTGCAGTCATCTGTGAACTTTGTTAGCCAAAGGCCTTCTGTGTTAGCTTGTACTTCAGAGAAGTAGATACCAAACAGGAGAGGTCCCAGGACTGAACCCTATGGTACTCCACTTGTCACTGGTTTGAAGTCAGATTTGGAGTCTGCAACTTTTACAGTGTGGGATCTGTCAGTGAGCCAATTGGCAACCCATCTTGTGACATAGGGATTTATACCTAGTTTAGTGAATTTAGCTATAATTTCAGAATGGAGGATGTTTTCAAAAGCCTTGGCAAGGTTAAGATAGGCTGTGTGAACCACCTTACCCTCGTCTACAGCTTTGGTGACTGCCTCAAAGAAGTTGATTAGGTTCAGGAGGCATGATCTGCCTTTCACAAACTCAAACTGGTCCTATGGATGCTGTGTTTTTGGCTTTAGAGAATGCAGCTTTTACCTGCTTAGTTGTGATTACAGGGACTCTGCATTCTTCATGTATAGATACGGGCCCTTTAGTGGGTGAGGGGGGGGGGGAGTTAGCACTGAACCTATCTGCCAGGACGTTGGCAATATCAGTTGGTTCTGTAATTTTCATGCCATTGTGCTGTAACTCAGAGCAGATGTGGGTGTTGCCATTGAGATTCTTGACATAGCTATAGAATGCTTTGTGTTTTTCCCTAGAATCAGTGGCAATTTTGTTTTTGTAGCTAGCTTTGGAGGATCTTATAAGGGATCTCAGCTTCTTACTGAGGCTGAAAGGGAACTCTTCCACTCATGGGATTTTACTCTCTTTTGCAACAGTTTCTTCCTTCTGTTGTAGAGTTTTTTATGGCAGGGGACCACCAGATTGGCTTCCTTTTCTTGGACGATAGCTTCTTGGTTCTGTTTGGGATGGCACGATCCATGCACTCGTGTAAGTGCTTATAGAGTGTATCTGTGTAGGATTCAGCAGTCATAACTGCATTTTCCATCTGCATGGGTTTCATGAAGTTCGCCACTTCTGTCTTAAGAAGCATGAATTTGGCTTTGTAGAAATTTTTTACTGTGATTTCCTTAATGCGGGGTGGGGCGGGATGTGGATATCTAGGGTGATTAGCTAATGGTCGGATCTGACCAACAAGGAGTTGACTTCAGGTGTGGGACACCGGTCACTCATGTTGGTAATGACTAGGTATAGGATATTATTGCCCCTGGTGGGGGTGTGGATAAGTTGATCCAGGGCATTGGAATTTATGAATTCCAGAAAGCGTTGAGTGAAGGAGTTGGTATATGAGTAGTTTTCCCAGTTAATGGTGGGGTAGTTGAAATCACCCATTATTAGGGTGTTTGGTTGAACCCTAATATTTTCCAGTATATCAAGAAAAGATGAGTGGGAATCCTGGGGCATAGTGGGGGATCTGTAGCAAGCTACAATTTGGATTGCAGTTTTGCCCAGAGTTAGTTGCACTTGGATAACCTCGGCTGCATTATGCTGAGCAACTAGCATAGAGATGTGGATATCCTTAATGAATATGGACACACCTCTGCCTTTGGTGTTCCGGTCCAGGTTAGGTGGCTAAAAAGTGTGGTATGAGTTATAGCCTGGTAATGCAGGGGTTCTCTCTGGAGCCTTGAACCAGGTCTCAGTCACTGCACAGATATCGATGTTCTCCATTTTAAGGAGTGCCTCGAGGGAGTGCATTTTGAGATTTAGACTTCTAGCATTGAGTAGCATTACCCTCAGTTTTTCCTTGCCTGTTCCTGTTACAGTGGTGAATTTGTCATTTGAACCTTGCCTAAAAAAGGCACTATAGAGGCAGCAAGAGCTTTAGCCAGTATACAGAATCCCAGGGGAGACAGGTACAGGCCATCCCTGGCAAAGCATTGTGGTCTGTCGACCATGTCGTCCCAGGCAGACAAATACTGGATCCCCTTAGAATGACACCAAAAGCTTAGTCAATTGTTGAAGTCAATCATTTTGTCCTTGTACTGCGGTATCATTCTGGGCGATGGCAGGATGCTACTCAGGGCTGGAGGCATACCTGCCTGGGCTACAAGATCGGAGAGCTCTTCCATGTCTCTTTTCATGTAGTCCAGGAAGGTACATCTCAGGTGATTCACACCAACATGGACAATGACAGACTCATATTTGTACTTGTTGTGGAGTGACCTGAGTGTGTGCGTTATGTGGCGGATCCTGGCACCCGACAGGCAGCTGACAGTAACCTTCTCCTTGTTTAGCCTGGTGAGTGGGACATCAGTGTGCCTGACTATAGAGTCACCTATGACTAGTGTGTTGGGTACGTTGCTTTGCCTTATGGGCTGTGGTTGAGTGGCACACTAAGTTTTGGTTGTGTTGGGGGGTGGAGGTTGCTTGCGTTTCTGCTTTGGAGGTCTCTGTTGCTTGAGCAGATTATTATTGAGAGCCTCAGTGAATGTTTTTGTGTTTCCATGTGTGGATTTTGGTGGTGTACGTTTAGTGGGACTATGTGATGAGTGTGGTGTGGTGCAAGTTTTTACCTTCTCCTCTTGACTGTCAAGTTCAGTCTTGGTTGGAGAGAGCTTTACCTCCAGTTTGACTAGATAAGTGCATCTCTCACAGGTTGTGGTGTTGGGTGGTAGGAGGAAAGGTTTGTCTGTGTACATGAGGCAATTGTTACATTGCTCCAAGATGTTCAGATTCATTAGATAGCATTAGATAGATAGGAGAGAACACTGGGAGATGACCCTTGGACATGCCTGAATAAAAAAATACTTTCCTCTAGACAAGTGAGGAAAGTGAGTATAAGAGCTGTTTTTCTCTAAGCAATTGAGGAAAGTGAGTACAAAAACTGTTTTTCTTTCGGTAAAGAGGAATGTTGAGTGCTGTAGTAATTTTTAGTTTATTTAGTGCTGACAACACATTCTGAACAAGTGCTGAGCATGAATAAGCAAATTCAAGTGTTAAAACTAAGAATCTGTACCTGGATCTTGTGGTAGATAGGCTACCTAGTGCTTATCACTCCCACTGATAAGCTAGAATGCTTCCCTCCAACACAGAAAGGCTTGGGGGGCTTAGAAGCTTACAAACAGTCCTGGATACAGCAAATTTGTATCTGGACTAGACTAGTTACAGGAAAGGTGGGAAACAAGCTCAAATGCGGGCTTTTAAAAAACAGAAAGTTGAAAAAGATGGAAAAACTGGCCAAACAGCCAATAAACTACACTTTCTGGGCCAGAAACCACTGTTGTGGTAGATAGGCTACCTACTGCTTACCACTCCCCCTGATAAGCTAGAAGGCTTCCCTCCAACAATGAAAGGCTTGGGGGGCTCAGAAGCTTACAAGCAGTCCTGGATACAGCAAATATGTATCTGGACTAGACTAGTTACAGGAAAGATGGAAAACAAGAGCAAACATGGGCTTTTAAACCCGTAAGTTGAAAGAGATGGAAAAACTGTCAAACGGCCAATAAACTACAATTTCTGGGCCAGAAACCACTCTTGTGGTAGATAGGCTACCTAGTGCTTACCACTCCCACTGATAAGCTAGAAGGCTTCCCTCCAACACAGAAAGGCATGGGGGGCTCAGAAGCTAACAAACAGTCCTGGATACAGCAAATCTGTATCTGGACTAGACTAGTTACAGGAAAGGTGGGAAACAAGTGCAAACATGGACTTTTAAACCAGAAAGTTGAAAGAGATGAAGAAACTGCCAAACGGCCAATAAACTACAATTTCTGGGCCAGAAACCACTTTTGTGGTAGATAGGCTACCTAGTGCTTCCCTCTCCCACTGATAAGCTAGAAGGCTTCCCTCTAACACAGAAAGGCTTAGGGGGCGCAGAAGCTTACAAACAGTCCTGGATACATCAAATCTGTATCTGGACTAGACTACTTAGAGGAAAGGTGGGAAACAAGTGCAAATGCAGGCTTTTAAACTAGAAAGTTGAAAGAGATGGAAAAACTGCCCAAAAGGTCAATAAACTACAATTTCTGGGCCAGAAACCACTCTTGTGGTAGATAGGCTACCTAGTACTTACCACTCCCACTGATAAGCTAGAAGGCTTCCCTCCAACACAGAAAGGCTTTGGGGGCTCCGAAGCTTACAAACATTCCTGGTTACAGCAAATCTGTATCTGGACTAGACTAGTTACAGGAAAGGCAAGAAACAAGCTTAGAAATGTTTTTTTTTTTTTGGAAAGTGGAAAGGGAGAAAGGAGAAACAGAAGATAATTAAAAATTAAGAACCTAAGTGGCTTGCCCTTCACAAATGTTCTGTCTGTATTAGGTAGAGTGAGCTAGTGACACTAGACTGGAATAGTGCTGGGATAGAGCTGAACAGATGGGACTGGTAGGAGTGTCTTAAGTCAAAATATGATCTCACTGTACTCGGTTGAGTGAGCAAATGAGATAGACCCAGGAGGAGTGTTCAAACACAAATTTACAGGAGAGACGGGCAATTCCAAAGCCACCAAGATTAATACCAAAACAAGAACAGGGAGGGGGGGGCAGGAAACTAACTGCAGAGACAGAGAGAGACCATAGTATTCTATGAAACAATTAAGTAGAAAAATAAGTAACTACAGAAAGACACAGACACAATATTCAATGAAACAATTA